>NC_057941.1:25423738-25723988 GCF_018555375.3 Anguilla rostrata | reverse complement strand
TTCCCAACTGCAAACAATTATTTTCAGTTTGATGTACATTCAACCTTATTGTTAGGGTGGTGTTTATGTGCATCATTCTAAATATGATTGTTACTAATATCTATCTGCCTCAATCCCACAAATATAAATTAGTTTTGAATAAATTTAAATTCTATTTTTCACTTGACTATGTATGTTTAAAATCATGTTTCTTATATACAGTTGATACTCAAGTGTGAATTTACTCGAATAACATTTAATGTACTGTTTCAGTCAGTTATTATATATATTGTATTATTATAGATGTTAATGCTTTAGTACCTTCACAACAATGGCACCTACTGTATGTCCCTCCTATATCAGACATTTACTCTTTGAAAACTGAAATTATGGGAATTATTTTGGTTTTTGGAAGGAAAACTCATGCATGGATACAGAAAAGTGCAAGTGCACACAAATGCTCGAACGCACAGACACACATGTGCACATGAAATAGTGTTTTTATTTTTGTGTAGTTTGCCAATTTTGTAGCCTGGCCTTGACCCCTTTCTGCAGTCTGTCTTTCCTCTCACTGAGGGTTTCTTCTACTGGGTCAAAAGCTTCCCTAAGGTCAGATGTCACTTCACAAAAACCCCCAGAACTGGTAGCGAATATTACATTTAGTTCTAGAAAGTAGCAGAGAAAATGCACTGCTTTATTTTATTATTTGCCCTGGCTAATCTCAGAATAAATCTCCCAGAGTTCACATTCAAATCTGAGTGTGTTTGCAGCATTGGAATTTTGTGTATGCGTGTGGCGTGGGTGTGTGTGTGTGTGAGTGCGTGTGTATCTGCGTTTGTATGTGTGTTTGTACGTACGCTTGTGCTTAAACAGGGAGTGGCAGATCAGAGCTGCTGATGCACTGTGTTTGACAGCGTGGCGGAATGGGGCGGAAAGCCGTCTCAACGAGGACCCCAAACAAAGCGGCCCGGCTCAGGAATGGGGCCCCGCCCGAGAGGAGCCGGCCTGCGCCGGAGAGCGCGCGAGCCCCCGCCACGGGACCCCGGCACGGGACCCCGGGATCGCCTTTCCTGGGCCTTTGAACAAGGCTGCGTTTGCCGTTTCCGGGTCTGTCTCCAGCCACTGGAGATAGGGCCTGAAACACAGCGCCACTCAAGTCTTTTATTGCTGGGCTTGTTTAACCCTCGGGGATTGCAGCACACAGGCTGGAGCTGCAGACTCAGGGCGCGGTGTCATGGTAATGATTACATTAATCATGCAGGTGTCTCATATATGTTCATTTAAAAAAAAATCTCTTTTGGGTTTCAATATAAGACACATACATTGACATTTTCATTGAAAAAGCCACTAGAACTAATTGCTCTGCCGGCAATTTGGTCATTACAAATGGTGCTGTTCTATTTATCATCACATATTGCAGTTGATTCATTTTTTCAATCTTAAGTGGGTAGTAATTTTTACAACATTTTTATGTTTCACTTGTTTAAAAAGTGCACATGGACCCATTCAATCCCCCCCGCCTTAAAGTGGTTCCCCTGTCATGGCACCCATTGTCATGTGAATGTAGTGGAGTTTGTTCTTTTGTCTCCTTCGCTCCCCCTAGTGGCTGCAGGGCGGTGCTACGCCTTTATTTGCGTGATGAAAGGAGGTGCCCTGCTGGGGGAACCCTTGTAATCCCATGATGGTGCTCAGTTTGGTTATCAAAAGATCCTTTGATTTTTGTCCCAGGGAGCCAGTAAAGATCACAGACTTGGTCTATTAGCACTTTTTTTGATTTTCGGACTACACAGACGAAAAAACAAGGGGTAAAGAACAAAGAAAGGTAATGAGATGCTTATGTAAAATGTGTTGGCCAATTAACAGTTACCAGTCAGTGAAATTGCATTTCAAACAATTAAAAAATATATCGCATTTAAATTCTTTATTCTTTATCCTCTCTACAGAGCTGAATAGTTAAATTTATACACTTATAAACAGCTTGTATGAGAGCCTGGGAGTTTAGACCTGAGGATAATCTGAGACTTGGATAATTCTGAGACATTCAGCAGCAGCTTCTTCAGGTCCTCCTTGACCTGGACTGAAAATGAAGAACCACAAGGCTCACTTTCTGCTTTCTCTGTTCTCTGTTCCGTGTCTTTTCTTAACACATAGCTCTCTTTGTTCCCAGTGATTTTTTCGCATTTGATCTATCAGCCATTGTTAAACAAATTCACCTGCATTCTTGGCCCTGGTCTCTGTCCCCATTTGTCAGTCCTAGCCGACAAGGGACCCGAGCTGGGAGACTGCAGGTCACTGACTGCTGTAGCTTGTCCCGATAAATACAGAGGGAGGGACAAAGAGAGAGAGAGGTGAAGAGAGAGAGAGAGAGAGAAAGAGAGGGAGAGAGGGAGAGAGGGAGAGAAAGAGCAAGAGAGAGAGAGAGTGAGAGAGAGAGGGAGAGAGAGAGCGAGAGGGAGAGAGGGAGAGAAAGAGAGAGCGGGGAGAGAGATGGACAGAGCAAGAAAGACAGAGGGGGAGAGAGAGAGAGAGAGCGTGAGAGGTTGAAAGTTATGAGGCGTATGACATTGCGCAAACGCTCAGTAGACTGCACTCAAACACACGTAAACAGCCCTCGGGTCAAGCTCTTTCTCTCTGGCACCGAGCTGGCGTTCCCCCGCACGGAGGGCGGATGACGCAGGGCTTGCGGTTGGCCGGTGGGCGTTGCGGCGCTGACGCAGGGGGAAAGGCTCAGGGCTCGGGGGCAGCGCGGGAGGGCCGGTCGCGGGGCAGGGTTCGGAGGTCAACGCGGAGGGCGAGCGGGACACGCGGAGAACAGAAGGGGAGGACAAAGAGGGCCGAAAGTGGGATCGGTGGGGAGCCTTCGGCGGCTTGTTCACCGGCCCCTCCGCAGAATGGCCACTACATCAACTCCAGCCGGGCTCCGCGGGGCAGGGGGCATTGTGCGCCCCTGGCGGGGGGTCAGGGGTCAGCGGGCCGCTCCCTGCCACGGCTAATTGGTGACGGTAAGCGCCGGGTCGCTGTGAGACGCGCGGTCGCGCGGAGGCCGGGAGAGAGGCCGGTGATCAGTCGTGGGTCTCGGACAGCCTTGCTGACCCAGGTCCAGCTCCCCGCTCTCAGCGCCGGGCTCTTTCTCTCAGCGCCTCCCGCATCACAATGCCGAGAAACAGAAGACTCATACTGTATCCCCTTTTAACATAGCAGGGAGTGCTTTCATGGGGTTTTTAAAGTGATGTCTAATGGTTCAAAAATAAGCAGACATTCACTTTCAGTATAGCACATAGGAATATATGCTGTTATTCCCGCCGGTTATCACTACAAATGAAAATGGAGTTGATGTACCTGGTGCAATAAAAAGCAAAAGGAAGGGGAATACTGTGGTATTCAGTTATGTAGTTTGATGTGCGTTTGATATGCTTTCAGAAAAGAAATTCACTGGCTCATCCAAAATAAATATGTCTTGCAGCTGTGATTAATGATTTTGGGCACAGAGGCCACATTAGGAACTATCAATATCTGTGTAAAACATGCCCATTCAATACAGCCTGATTGCAATCCTGTCCATGCATTGTCTGGGGCTAAATAAGATTAATTGGAATCTTTTTTAAGATCTGAGGAATCAGACCTTTTTTCTACCATCTATGGATCAGCCTTACAAAAAAAGAACTCACAGCCAAAGAGAGAGTGTGAGTGAAATAGAGAGAGACAGAGAGAGCGAGCGAGGGGGGGGGTGTCCTTTCTGGACATTGTGTCTTAAATGAGAGTAAATGAGTCGAGTCTTTTGCGGTCTTTTCTGTCGAGCCTTTTGCTGTGGTGACGGATTGGGCCGTGCCCGCTGTCCACAGGGGTCGCAGTGGTGTCCATGCTGGCGCTGTCACGTGGCTGACGCTGAAGGGGTTAATAATTTACGCGGCAGGAATGCCCAGTGCGGTTAATGTTCACCTCGCGCGGAGAGCCCCGCTATGGCCTGCCAGGGGCAAGCCCCAAAATTCGTCCCCCCTCCAGGGATAGGGCTGCCCACGCTTGGCCTGGATGAGACACACACACGCAGGCCAAGGAGGGCTAATCTTCCAGGTACCCACAGAAAGTGACCTTTCTAAGCTGATTAAAACACGTAAAACGATGATGCTTAAGGGTAATGTGTTCCTGAAGTTCTTAAGGACCTCGTTAGACACCGATGGCACCTTTTCAAGTGGCATCATTAGCGAGCGACATAGCCGCAACATAAAACAGTTACAAACCAGTTTTTATCCCACTTCTTCCTTTTCTCTCAGTATAGAACGGCCATGTCCTCATCTCTGATGCCTCGTCTATCTGACTGACAGGCATGCGCAGGCATGCAGACTCCGTCTCCTGTATCACGCGCTGCGGTCGGCCCCTGCTCCCTTCCACCGCGCAGTCCGCCATTTTCCCTTCCGCCGTCGTTGCGCTTCATGTGCAAACTGCACGCGCACAATCGACCGGAACAGGTCGCTGTTGCGCGGTGAGTTACGGTGATCCCCCGGACCCAATCCCTCTCTGGGCGTGGCCTCGGCCAATTACAATGCGCCTGATTGGGCTGTTAGCTACAGTCAACACGGGGACAAGATGGATTCCTTACCAGAAGGTGCGATCTATCCACACACCGGAATAGTTTCTTAACTGGTCAAGCCTCCCAGCCACCTGTTACTGTATCAAGAAATGTGCTTTACAAAGGTGGAAGTAAAGTAACACGCCACATATTTGATGTGTATGGGTTCTGCCTCCCTGACTGGGGTCTGTGGGTTCTTGGGGTTCTTCAACAGAATGGAAAAAGAATATTTCATTTATTGTTCTATATTTTTGCCTTGCAAGTTTATTTGAATATTTTTTCCATCTTTCAAAATAAATGGAATACTGATTTTCACATCCTTGGTAATATATTGTGATCGTTGTCATTTATTACATGCCCATATTGTGCCAGATATATGTACTGTATGATATCAATCTATTGTGTGATGCTTATCTGCACAGCATCGCAGCCTGTAGTGGGTGTTGGATATAAAGAGTGACCAGTCAATCTAGAGGTAGAGTTGCACATAGAAAAGATACATACATATATAGAACAGTGCTGGCATTAGGGAGGCATTCCAGCGTGTTAGTCAGATAGATCAGTTTGTAAATATTAGAGCTAAATATGAGAGCTAACCATACAAATTAGCCATTAATTAAGTGTTGCCTCATGCTGAAAATGTGAACAGTACATAAAGACATAAGAGTCAGAATGGCTCATTCATTTTCAAGCATTTTCATCAAGCTCCTCTGACTGATGTCATTTAATTAATTCTGTATTGAGGGCCCATCTCGGGACCCAGACCTGCATAAGCAGATACGGCTGGATGGATGGATGTATTGAGGGCAAATTATTTAACTCTATACAACACAGTTGTGGTGCATAGAAATAATATACTGAATATTCACACCCAACGGACATAAATGGACAGTATTTATAAATAGAAATCTCTGAAATATATATTTCCATGCATGTATTTTATGCAGGTTTTTTGTACAGTTTGTAGATCACCTGCATAGCAACCTGAACATTCACCATTTCGCCTGCTGTTATAAATACATTTATTTGGGTGGAGTTTTGTGTTCTTTAATACAATTTAATGCATTCCCATCTCTACCCACCGGCACGGTCCAAACTTACAGCGCTGTAGCAGGGAAGTGCTGCATCTTTCCCACAGAGGTGGCTTGGATGTGGTGATAGAAAGCATGGAACCTGTAGCACTTGACGAGGGGCAGAAGAAGGCTCTTGGACGCCCCCAAAACCACCCCCCCACCCCCCCACCCGGATGATGGATAGGGGCAGAGTCTGCACCCCTCCCATGTCCCGGGCTGAGCTAATTAAGCTGTAAATCTCCCAGGACACGACGGCAGGGGCACAAATAGGCGGAGCGGGTGGAGGGTGGCTCCTGTGACCCCACTCTCGTTGAAAGGGCCTTGCCACGGGGATGCCAATGGAGCAGTTTGTGCACAAGGAGGCCACACAAAGAGTTCAGTGCCACCATTGGTCTGTAAAGCTGTCAAAGAAATTCAAAGGGGGGAATATAGTGAGGAGTTAACAAAAGCTCTTTGAAAAAAAAGACACTTTAAGTGGATACTCAGCTGTAGTTTGGAAAATATATGGCTGCCTGTGGGAGCTGTGAGGACCACATGATACATGGCTCTCGGACTACTCTTGTGCAGAAGGTGTATGTTCATGATTTTACCAACAGGGATGCTGTTTGGTTCCCAAAGGCCTTGTAAATAGTATGTATATGCACAAACCTCTGATTTCTGACACTTCCGAGTGGGAACCTTGTCTTAGCAAGGTGATAGAGGTGATAGAGGTGATAAGGGGAATTAATGATTCAAAAAGGTGATGCAGTTATCATTTATTCATTTGTCCACCTGATGTGTGGGCAATATTCAGTTTTTCAATGTTTTTTTCATTATATATATAGTGGGCGGCGATGGGTAGCACTGTCCCCTCACTTGGGTTCGAGGGCCTTTCTGTGTTGAGTTTGCATGTTATCCCCGTGTCCGTGTGGGTTTCCTCCAGGTACTCCGGTTTCCTCCCACAGTCCAAAGACATGCAGGTAGGATAACTAAAGACTCTAAATTGCCCATAGGTATGAGTGTGAATAAATGGTGAGTGAATGGTGTGTGTACCTTGCGAAGATTGGCGGCCTTTCCAGGGTGTATTCCTGCCTCTTGCCCAATGCATGCTGGGATAGGCTCCAGCACCCCTTGCAACCCTGCCCAGGATAAGTGGATATAGATAATGGATGGATGGATATAAATTAGCAGGTACATCAAGCATGCTATGTTGTCAATGTGACTCATTGACTTAAGTAACAGCCAACATGTGATTGACCAGCAGTTTCTGATTTTTTGACCTAGCAGTGCAAATGTGTGCGTGTGTCATTATGATGATGATGACGACGATGATAATTCGTTATTTTTTATAACTGCTGGCAAATAATAATAATCAGATAATATTATGATACATTATTTTTATGATCGCTGACAAATAATAATGAGCAGATAATATCCTATTCTTAATTTGCATAAACGGTTTCACTAAAATAAATACAATACATAAAACACGGAAGTACATTAAAAAAATTAATTCAGTTTATTCCAAAATTCATCCCACATCGATTGCCCTCACAACGTCTGGGGATGTAATTGTATGAACTGATATAATACCGCTATCTAGTGGACATGATAGAACATTGCCTCTCAAAAGGCTTGGTAATCAATAGTCGATATCTAAGTTCGACAAAGCAAAGCATCAACTAGTGATGCCTAAGTTGCCATGCTGAGCGAGTGAAACATGGACGCTTTCGACTTGTTTCGGAAGCTTGGAGCAGGGGCGAAATTTGACTTTAAAAGGTTTGGGAAAGATGCCGAAAGGTTTAAGGTAAGAGTGGGGCAGTTATTTACGTGTGTGGTACTGTATGTTTTCTTTCAAAAGTTGTTTTAAAAATGTGTTATTTGTGTTGCGTTGCAGAAAAGAAATCGATGTAGTTAGCTATTTGGCTAACAACATGCGTAGCTGTCTCCATGCTGGAAGTTTGATTATCCAGAGCAGTTACATAGTTTACGTTTTTTCATACTTGCCACTTTTACAACTAGAAGTTTACAAATTTCGTTTCAATCAATTGCCCTATTTTGGTCAACCACACCCTTTACTGATTGACTAGCCAGGTTACTTAACCACTGTATGATGCCGGCACCTAATTTGAATGGGAAGTAGCTACATATCTCTGTTATAGTGAGATCTGGCTCCGAGGTCTTTGTTCGGTGTACATGCAGTTTAGTTTTCGTATCATTGTAATAAGTCGGTTTTCGGTTTTATTTTTATTTTAGGTGTTGAGACCTCAGAGTAAGAACGGAGGAGGCTCTGGTGATCCCCTGGCAGAAATTGACTACTTCGGCACAGGGAAACAGGAGGACAGGTTTCAACTCAGCAGAGATACCAGGGAGAGCGAGGAAGAGATTTCTGATGCTGAGGAAGAACAGACCTGTCACACTGGCAAAAGGAAAAGAGTAGTGGAGGGGAAATCGTTGAAGAGAAAGAAAAATAAAAGTGGGAAAAATCAAACACAAGGTATGCACAGTCCCCCTCAGCTCATGTATTTTCTTTCTTTCAGGGGTGTTTGGGAAAGAACATGAATACTGCTTCATTTTAGAGAAGGCATCCCTGATTCATTATCTCATTTTGTCATTGGGAATCTAGACGCCAGTGCCCTGGAGGTTGGTGCCCAGCAGGACGATGCGGCTGGTGAGGGAGTGCGATGGATGTCTTCCCTGGAGAAAAAGGCAGAAGGGCCAGCGAATGAGGGCAAGGGCAAGCCGTCCCAGAAAAGGCTGAAGCACCTTCACCAGGAGAAGGTATGCAGGCCTGTACAACTCAGCAGGCCTCCTGTGTACTGTGAGGTCTGCAGTCCTCAGTCTGCTCTTCTCAGTCTGTGGTTCTCACTCTGTGGTTCTCAGTCTGCGGTACTTAGTCTACAGTACACAGTCTGCAGTACTCGGTTTGCGGTTCTCAGTCTGTGGTTCTCAGTCTCCCTCCTCAGCTTTGAGTGCCATTCCACTGGAGTGCTCATCACAGCTGTGACATCATCAGGGAATTGGCGTTGATAAGGATTTGAATATTCAACACAGTAATCCTCTTCAGGCTTTCTAGGAATACTACTATGAAAATTCAGACATGCAGCAATTGTTTTGATTTGGTCATTTTATGATAAAAAAGGAGCATGTGCATAGATGCACATCACTTTGCATAATCTCTGCTTGATGCCTACATCTATGTCTAATGTAGACATTGCTGTAAATCTCTCTCGATATGATATCAGCTGAATGCCTAAATGCAATGTAACTTACTGCATTGTATCTTGCAGTTATCCTTGTAGTTTTGTGTAAATATGTTTTGGGGTCCCAGCATTCAATTTAAACACCTTCCTCCTACTCCAGATCAATCGTATGAGGCATCAGAACCGGATCAATGTCCACGGCACGGACATCCCCGACCCGGTCTCAACCTTCGAGGAGCTCCAGGAGGAGTACCAGCTGGACCCGCGGATCATCCAGAACATCCGAGCAGCTGGGTTCCAGACCCCTACGCCCATCCAGATGCAGGCCATTCCCCTCATGCTGCATGTGAGTCTTCCAGCCTGGTCCCGCCTTCCCGCTCCCTCCACCGCTTCCGCCCTACACGGGAGACATGGCCTGGGTTGCAGGTTCGATTCCCAGGGGGGCATTGCCACTGCACCCTTAGGTCGCTCTGGGTGACAGCTTCTGTTCATTTGCGTTTCAGCGGCGGGAGATTCTGGCGTGCGCACCCACAGGCTCGGGGAAGACCATAGCCTTCTGCCTGCCCCTTCTCGCCCACCTGAAGAAGCCCGTCAACAAGGGCTTCCGAGCCCTCATCATCTCCCCCACCAGAGAGCTCGCCAGCCAGGTAAGGGTCTGCTGTGCTGTCACTCACTGCAAAGCTCTGCCTCCTGAGCTCTGAGGACAAAGTATGACACAAATGTGTACAACAGGTGGAGACCAACATGTCATCCGTGAAGCATTGATTTGAGACTCTTATCTCAAATTGTGAGAGAGGATTCTGCTTCGAAAAAACATGCAGTTACAAAATGTTTATCAGTATTAATGAAGTGATATATTTATATTTTTGAATTTAGCAGCCGAATCTTATCTAACTCTTGCTGTGCTATGATGCTCCAGTTACAATAATATGTACATAAGTATGTGTCATACACATTAACAAGCAGTCTCTGACACATACCTAAGGAGCATTCACAGTAGACTTGTTAAATTGGACTGGGTTTTGCTGATATTGATGAATGAATATGCGGATGTAAACCCAACATGCCTTGCACTGCATTACGGTGGTTAAAGTTCTCATAATTAAGCATCTCAGTGCATGAATCTCCTTTGTATATAATGGGATGTATTTTTTAGACTCATCGGGAATTGCTGAAGTTGTCGGAGGGCGTGGGATTCAGAGTACATATTATAGACAAAGGCTCTGACGCTGCCAAAAAATTTGGACCCAAGTCTGCCAAGAAATTCGGTAAGCTGAGAGGACGATATGTCATAATTCGGGAAGGACTTTTTACTAAATGGTGCAGAGTTACATCAGCGTGGATGATTAATTTGGTCTATTCCTTGCTTTTTATTGTCCAGATATCCTGGTGACCACTCCTAACAGGTTGATATACCTGCTGAAGCAAGATCCTCCTGCTGTGGACCTGAGCAGGTAAGGGTACTGAGAGACAGGCAGCACTCTTAGAGCTAAAACATACAGTGGTCTATTTGATATGTGTTATGAAGAGAATCCACATTGATATCTGTACCCTGTACAACAGATTAAACAATTTAAGTGACTTTTTAAAATTTAACTTACTTTTCAGAAATGTTAAAGCTGAAATGCACTGTAAAATGTCTTACGTTAACTCTGATAGAGAGCATTATGCTCTGAATAAACACTGATTTTTATAGTGTAGCGGCAGAAAACAGTTCTGTGATACAGGCCTTTATAAAGCTTCACATCTTAAATCTATACCATCTGTACAGAACCCTATATTTTAAAGCTGTGGACTCATGTTAGAGGTGACGTCACGGTGTAAGGGGGCAGGTTCAGAGGTCAGAGGTGAAATGTGGACAGCACTGTGGCCTCGTGTCAGAGCTGGTGTGATGTCACTGTGGCGCAGCGTGGAGTGGCTGGTGGTGGACGAGTCAGACAAGCTGTTTGAGGACGGCAAGAAGGGTTTCCGGGACCAGCTGGCCACCATCTTCCTGGCCTGCTCCTCCCCCCACGTCCGCCGGGCCCTCTTCAGCGCCACCTTCGCCCTGGACGTGGAGCAGTGGTGCCGCCTCAACCTGGACAACCTGGTCTCCATCAACATTGGACAGAGGTAAGCTGACCAGATAATACGGGTCATATGGTGGGTGGTTGGTGTTGTAGCCTTCGATTCAACCTGAAATTAACTATGTCTCTCTAGCACCTGTAGTAGTTGTTGTTGTTTTTTTTTTCTTTTTTTTTTCTTCTCACTAATTGGATATTAGGCTGCTCTGGCAGTGGAAGATGCACATAGTCATTAAGTGGCTAATTGAGGTGGTTATGTACTACGATAGGATATTGAATGCTCAACAGCAGGAGAGTATATTGGCTCCTTGCAGCAGGGTGCTGTCATTTCACTTCACTGTTTAACCTGATCCTTAAAGATGCAGAGACCTTGCCCACAGTGTTAAAGCAGTGACAACCCACTGTTACTGTGTGTACTGTGCCTCATGAGATTCACCATTCTATTTCTTCACCGTAATTTTGTAACTATCAATTTTCTATGTCACTCCACAACAATTATGAAAAGAATACTTCTCTGATGCAACATTTTGCAACGGATTTGTTTTGTTTTATTATCTGGTAATATTGAACAAGTCTATAACACTTACATGCTCACTATTTCCCAGTCCGTCTCTGTCCATGGACTTAAATAAGCTGTTTTCTTAATACGTTAGCTGCTTTCCTGTTAGGCATGCAGAAATGAATCTGACCTTGGATTGTTTTCATGACTACCACCTTCTGTGGTGGAGTTCTTCATGATTCACTTCAGCCCTGTACTGACCCCTGCTGGTTATAATGGTGGCTGAGGTGGCCTGAAAGGGAGCCTGTACTTAACCCTCTCTCTTTTTTCTTTCTCTCTCACTCTCTCTCTATCTCACCCTCTCCCCAACTCCCTCTCTCCCTCCCCCTCTCTCTTCTCGCTCAGGAACACTGCGGCCGACACCGTGGAGCAGGAGCTCCTGTTTGTGGGCACGGAGAACGGGAAGCTTCTGGCCATGAGGGACCTGATCAAAAAGGTAGATTTCTGTTCACCTCAGGGCTGTGGGTTTGGTGTGTGTTTTGTGTGTGTTTGTGTAAGAGACTCGTGCTTTGTTTTGGTTCTAGGTTGGCATTGTTGCTAATATAATGCAGGCAGATAGATTTATATTTTCTTACAGGCTGCATTGGCTAAATGACTGTGAGGTAACGGTAATGTCTGGTCTCTGCTAAATGACTGTGAGGTAATGGTAATGCCTGGTCTCTGCTAAATGACTGTATAGTAACGGTAATGTCTGGGCTCTGCTAAATGACTGTGAGGTAATGGTAATGCCTGGTCTCTGATAAATGACTGTATAGTAACGGTAATGCCTGGTCTCTGATAAATGACTGTATAGTAACGGTAATGTCTGGTCTCTGATAAATGACTGTATAGTAACGGTAATGTCTGGTCTCTGATAAATGACTGTATAGTAACGGTAATGTCTGGTCTCTGATAAATGACTGTATAGTAACGGTAATGTCTGGTCTCTGATAAATGACTGTATAATAATGGTAATGCCTGGTCTCTGATAAATGACTGTATAGTAACGGTAGTGTCTGGTCTCCGATAAATGACTGTATAGTAACGGTAATGTCTGGTCTCTGATAAATGACTGTATAGTAACGGTAATGCCTGGTCTCTGCTAAATGACTGTATAATAATGGTAATGCCTGGTCTCTGATAAATGACTGTATAGTAACGGTAGTGTCTGGTCTCCGATAAATGACTGTATAGTAACGGTAATGTCTGGTCTCTGATAAATGACTGTATAGTAACGGTAATGCCTGGTCTCTGCTAAATGACTGTATAGTAACGGTAATGTCTGGTCTCTGATAAATGACTGTATAGTAACGGTAATGTCTGGTCTCTGATAAATGACTGTATAGTAATGGTAATGTCTGGTCTCTGATAAATGACTGTATAGTAACGGTAATGTCTGGTCTCTGATAAATGACTGTATAGTAACGGTAATGTCTGGTCTCTGATAAATGACTGTATAGTAACGGTAATGTCTGGTCTCTGATAAATGACTGTATAGTAACGGTAATGTCTGGTCTCTAATAAATGACTGTATAGTAACGGTAATGTCTGGTCTCTGATAAATGACTGTATAGTAACGGTAATGTCTGGTCTCTGATAAATGACTGTATAATAATGGTAATGTCTGGTCTCTGATAAATGACTGTGAGGTAATGGTAATGCCTGGTCTCTGATAAATGACTGTATAGTAACGGTAATGTCTGGTCTCTGATAAATGACTGTATAGTAACGGTAATGTCTGGTCTCTGATAAATGACTGTATAGTAACGGTAATGTCTGGTCTCTGATAAATGACTGTATAATAATGGTAATGTCTGGTCTCTGATAAATGACTGTATAGTAACGGTAATGTCTGGTCTCTAATAAATGACTGTATAGTAACGGTAATGTCTGGTCTCTGATAAATGACTGTATAATAATGGTAATGTCTGGTCTCTGATAAATGACTGTATAGTAACGGTAATGTCTGGTCTCTGCTAAATGACTGTATAGTAACGGTAATGTCTGGTCTCTGCTAAATGACTGTATAGTAACGGTAATGTCTGGTCTCTGATAAATGACTGTATAGTAATGGTAATGTCTGGTCTCTGATAAATGACTGTATAGTAACGGTAATGTCTGGTCTCTGATAAATGACTGTATAGTAACGGTAATGTCCTCTACGCAGGGTTTCCTGCCTCCTGTGCTGGTGTTTGTGCAGTCCATTGACCGCGCCCGAGAGCTGTTCCACGAGCTGGTGTACGAGGGCATCAACGTGGACGTCATACACGCGGACCGTACCCAGCAGCAGGTACCTGCTGGTACCCCCCGCTCCCTCACGCTGGGCATTCGCTCTGTGCCCGCTACAGGGACGGGCACTTACTGTATGCAGTGTACTGCAGAAACTATACAGTTTTGAATATTATTTCTTTCTTTACTTGCACTGCATGGATTACTAATGCAGTTATCAAAAAGATGCCAGTTGTAGGATTTTAGTCGAGTGTATCGCGGCAAGGTTTGGCTTCAGAAAGTTCAGGAAAAGAGCTGAAATTGAATTCATGAAATTTAAAAATGGCAAAAACGTTCTCATGGAAATTCTCAATGAATGTATTTCATTTCATTTGACTTTGTGAATTGACTGAATGGAAATGTAATGGAGCCCAACCTCGATGGCTGTTCCCCGCAGAGGGACAATGTGGTGAGCAGCTTCCGCTCCGGGAAGATCTGGGTGCTGATCTGCACGGCCCTGCTCGCCCGAGGGATCGACTTCAAAGGGGTCAACCTGGTCATCAACTACGACTTCCCCACCAGTGCTGTGGAGTACATTCACCGCATCGGTACGTGAGCAGAGCCTTCCATGCATTTTTTTGTATTTATTCCCTTTATTTGTAAGGGATAATGTTGGAAGTCAGCAGATCAGCAGTTGCGTCAATACGGCATAATAGATATTGCTACACGGTCCCTGTAGTACTTCACATCCTTAGTTTCAAAATTCCAAATGGCAAAATATTTAAAACGTTGTTCATAAAAATGAACATAAATGGTCGAGTGCCCTTTGTGGTTCGCTAGCGTGCTGTGGGCGTGAACGGTGACTTTAGCGCCCCCGTGTGTAAGCGTGTTCTCTTTCCCTTCGTCCCGCAGGGAGGACGGGGAGGGCGGGGCACAAGGGAAAGGCCCTGACGTTCTTCACCGAGGACGACAAACCGCTGCTGCGCAGGTACCGCGGGTGGAGGCAGGGGTCGCAGCGCGGTCGCGCTGTACGAACGGAAGCTGACCGCTCGCATGCCCACCATCGTAAAAGTCTCAAACGCTTGGTTCCTTTCGCTAAAGTTCCACTGCCTTTTTCTTCGTGCCTCGTGATATGTTCGTAAAACTGTGTGCGTAACAAATGAACTAACGGACATATGCATGCTGTCCCTGGTGGAACTTAGTTACGAAAGATTTTGAAATGGTGCACATTAGTTACCATGTACATTTGTCCAAAATTGCACAATGACTGTTCCTGTTGGTAATGGTTATGTTTGCCTCTTATATGTTCATTAAAACTATTTGCAGTATACAATATACACAGGAAAAATATGTTTTTGGAAAAACAAAGGTCTTGGCAGTTCATGCAGTTTTTTAATATTTATTTTACAGCATTGCCAACGTCATTAAGCAGGCTGGCTGCCCAGTCCCTGACTACATGATAGGCTTCAAGAAAATTCACAGGTGAGATTCGCAGCACTATCCTGACATCCTTTTACATACACTCTGCTCCCCTGCACGTCTACCATCAGATCTGTGTCATTCTGTGCCAAATAAACCAGGGCTCTTACCCTTTGATTTTGCTAGAAAATTGTATCTGGGAAAAGAGTTATTAAAGGCCATTATTATCTTTAATTTTGTTTGACCTGTGGCCTAGTCAAAGGGGAAATTAAAAATGTAAAAATGTTTTGACTCAAGTTAGTTGCTGCAATCATGTGTAGCACCTTGATTGTTCTGCCGTCTTAAGAAATAAAACCCAGGAACTCCTTGCTATTTCTGGGTTGCCAGACAAGGGTAAGTGGTAATAATTCCTCTCCCCCCCTTTCAGGCCAACCTTACTGAATGCAGGTTCTAATATGTAGTAAATGTGGGTTTTGAAGTGTTGCTGCTGTATATGTGATACTTGTATGATGTCACTGCAGCAAAGTGAAGAGGCAGCTGCAGAAAAAGCCGCCCAGGAGGACCACCATCCGCACCACGCCCCGCTTCCTCCTGAAGAAGGGTCACGGCAAGAGCAAAAGGTGGGGTCTTCCCCCACAGATATTTATGTGCCTTCTCCAGTACTTAACCATTGCCAGGCGACAAAATGAATAGGTGTTTGTGCGACTGCAGAGGTAGAAGTAATCATTGTGCGTTTGGTTTCTCCCCAGGAATAAAGCAAAGACTGCAAAACCGTCCGAAGGCGGACAGGCGAGCACTGAGAACACCGCAGACTGAGGGACCGGAACTGCGAGAGACGACGGGAGAACGGAAGGATGTGCGGATCAAAGAGTGTTAATGATGCGATTGACTGGGACTAGGGCTGCATTTCAATGTTCCAGAAAGTTTGGCCTTGGCCACCAGACTCATCTTGGCTTTGTCAAGCCTTTTTATTTTATTTTTTAAAAATCCCATAAATCAATAAATTGCTCCCTGTGTTATGATTCCTTATCTCATTTTGTGTTTCGAAAATAGAGCCATATAGAAGGTTCTCTGGAAATTGTGGCACCTCCACAGGCCAGTGCCTCTGTAAGTTTGCTTGTGTGTTTGTGTGTGTGTGTGCCGCCAGATCAGGTTGTTTAAGGTGGTTTAAAACTGCCATTCTGTATGAGGTTCTCTAATGTATACATGGTTCTGTTGTACAGTCATCTGTATTGATTGTTTATTTTAAAATTGTATTTGTTGGGGACCAATACATTTTGGGAACTGGTGCATTAAAGAATATCTAGCCAAAAAAATCGATATTATGTGAATCTGAAGCCTCCAGGTACATGTACGAACAAAAAAGTGGTATTATCTATAAAGAGATTGTAAAGACACTGGATACAAAATACCACAACAAAAACACCTTTTGTCCATTATGTTCATTTACCTACTCTCAGTTAGCATTTTAATTTTCGTAATTATGTTCTTCAATTGTATTATTTTCCTGTTATCTTTTGAGTGCCAGGTTCATAGTAACGTGGAATCAGCGCAAATTTAGGTTAACTTATCGGATCAATGGGAATTTTATGGCTATAATGGTATACAAATTTTAATTTTGGGCGTGTGTGTGTTCCTGTCAAAAATGTGATTAGTTCTGGTCATAGACGGCGCTGACCTTCACCGGAGTCATGTGGAAAAGTAGTAAGTCGTAAGTGGGCCCGCTGAGCACGTGATAGGGCATTTCGCGGAAGGCCGATATTTCATTGGCTTAGATTAATTAGGGCGGTGTTTGGCATAGTTGCCTATCAGCTAATGCTGGCTGGTATGCGTCATTCAGGGCAAAAGGCTTCACTGGTTCTTTTCAGTTGTTTTGAAAATGGCTCTGCGACCAGGAACTGGTGGAGCCGGCAGGTAGCTAGTTGCATCATTCTTATAACTAACCGATTCGTTGTCTGTCATCAGTTGTACGGGTTGAAATGTCCTTTTTCATTTTGTTTACAGTTAGTCTACTGAAAGTCTTTTGAAATCGGTTGATAGCTAGCTCGCTCACAGAAACAGCCTGATCCAACAAGTTTCACTCGCTAACGTTAGCCTAGCTAGTTAGCTATTTGGCTTGACTTGCGGGTTAAAACTAACGATCGATTAAACACAACTTAACATTTCGTTAACTGAGTTAATTATTCCACGTATACACGTGGTTTACAGTGACCAAGCTCACCAGCGTCTTCATTATATCAGCGCATTTACGAGGACTGTGACATGACTGATTGCATACCTGTGTAGCAAGCTAGCTAGCCAGTCTAGCACGGCTAGCTTATGTCAGCTATCAAAAAAAAAAATAATGTGACAGTTTGGCAGTAGCTAGCTAGATAGCTGGCTAACAATAACTGTGACATTATACCAATCTTTTCACGCATAGCAAGTCATTTTCGTTTACATTCACGTTGCCGATGCTGTTAGCAACGCTAACTAGCTGGCTAGATATCTACGTAGCTAGCTAACTGCAAACTTCGTATTATTAGCTGGCTATCTAGGTTAAAGAGTAAGTGAACGTGGGTCCTCAGGTATTCGCCCCGGTGGCAGTCGCGCACTACTGGTCTTAGAACGTATTAGAAGTATAACAAGTTAAAGCTATTAATTAGTTAGGCTAGCATTCTACTTTTAAGAGTAGCACCAGCACCAGCACTAGAATGTCAGTAGTTTCACATGTGTATCTTTTTAATGGTGACGTGTTGCTTCATACGAGGTATGCCAGATTATATTTGAATACGGGTACCGCTATTAAACATAGTAGTTAGCTAACATTCATTAAAATACATCTGGGAAAAGCAAGGATGGTGGAGGTATTGGTTATATTTGGCGATTAGAACGCAGGTCCTCGCACTTGTTTTTGAACTATTCTCTGTAAAGTCCCTTGTGGCTGATAAGGCTCGTATCAGTAGGGGATGGGAGCTAGCCTACTTGTCTCATGTATCAGTTTCCTCTGATCACTCTGCTGATACTTTAACACTAGATCATCAAAGAAGCACTGTGCACCTTCGCATGATGAATTGGCTCTAATAGCATTGTGCACCTTCGCATGATGAATGAGCTCTAATTAATGTGCATTTCATTAGTAACACCATGGTCTTGGTCGGGAGTATTGTGGTCTCAGCTCTTAGTCAGATTGTTGATGACGGTTAGGCTTAATCTCAAGCGGGCCCTATTTATTCTTGTAACCTACTTCATGATCTGAGAGGTAGCATTCATTGAAACAACCAACTGACTGTTTCCAGAGAGATTAGTCAAGTTACTCATTCCCACAACAGCATGTTTGGAAGTGTAAGGGGACTTACATGAACCCTTGGCTAGTGATGCAGTGTTAATTTGTGGTCACATACCTGTTGTGATGAGTCTTGTGGCATGGTCTTCTTCCTTTTATTGTGATAACTCTTCTGTACTGCGCACAGCGTTATAAAGTAGCCTAATAACAGACTTCTGTCATACAGATGTATTCTCAAATCAAGTTTCAATTGAACCAGTGTGTTGACTTAAGCTTCCTAGTGTTTGTCCTGTCTTGACTTGGGATAAACAGGTATTTTTGCCTCTTATAGGAGCTGCCTGAGCAGCTGTTTATGGCTGTATATATCTAGGTAATATTGTTCTGAGTGACTGGCCATGTTGCAGAAGGCATTCGTGTCTGTGAGTGTGAATTTCCTTTTGCAGGTTTGTAAGGTTACCTCTCGCACACAGTATCTTGCAGTAATTTCATGTTCAGTTGTTCTGACGTTTTGGTCAAAAGACCTTCATCAAAGCATTGCTGGAGTGGAACAAACACCCATATACACATAGAATCTCAGGTGAAAACAATCAGAGCCACAATTGTTACAAACTATATACAACTTTGTTGCTGCTCTGATTGTTTTCACATGAGATTCTATGTGTATAGGGATGCTATTTGTTGCACACCAGCAACGCTTTGATGATGGTCCTTTTACGCACTCATAACCTTCTCTTAGATTATTTTAGTGACCGTTCTCCCCTCCCAAAGCAATTTTTTCTTATTCAGTTTTATCTGTAGTCTGCACCTTTTTTTGTTTGCTTTGTTTCATTTGTTTATAATTTAATTTTGCTTATACATTTAGCATATTCCTGATCTGCTGCATTTCAGAATCAACACAAGTTCAGTAATTAAAGTGGACAAAATCTTAACTAATATCCCAGTGCAATTACGTTGCTTAAACGTGGGAAGGACATGCAGTGTAAACAGTGCAGTGAGTCTAGTATGCTGGCCATGCAGCTCCTGTGAGTTCCATTTGCATTGGTATCATTTTCAGAGAACATGCAGCATGCTAAATAATTTAGAGACCTTTGGAGAAGGCTGAACCTCATCAATGTTTCATGCTGAGATCCTCTGTTTACCTGTGTTTGAGTAATGAGTGTGCTTTTATGTCGCCTTAGAAAACCTCAAGGAAGGCATTTATTTTCAGTTGGCTAGGAGCAAACTGCGCGGACGCAATTATTTGAAATTCCCACTTGCCTGGCCCAGCAGCGGCGGCTCTCGTTATCTGGCGGTTTTGTACCGCGGCACACGCTGAAGCTTTCGGCGAAGGCCAGTAGTACAGCCTGCTTCATCCTGTTTTACACGACTCTACCCTTCAGTCCCAGCTTTTACACTCGGGTACTGTGACTGCTTAGCGAGTGTCTGAAAGTGGACAGATGTATGGAAAATCCCCCACAAAATTATTAGAAAAAAACAAACAATCAGAGCTTAGAATACAATTTGCAACAACTCTGTCAATAGAAACTACTTCATGAAAGAGGAACATTGACCTTTGATGTCCAAAGCATGCTGCAAAACTTTAATCGTGCATGTCTTCTGTTAAGTGCAGAATACCTATCACTGTAGGACATGGTGTGTTTCCAGTTGTTAGCTGGATTTTTGGTAAATTGTGTTCTTCATGTCATGTGCAGTGAGCACTACTTCAATAAGGACTGCACAACCACCAGGTTTGCTACTGGACCACAACAGAACTTTACCAGATCATAAGAGGTGTGAAAAAGTTTTGTGATCAACAGATGGTAAATGATTAATGGTGGGTTGGCATTAACTGGCATTATGATGGCCTAATTCATAAGCTGCAGCTGAACTCATTGCATCACAAATGCACATGAGCATGAGCATTCATGCGATTATGTTTAGTACCTTGCAAAGAATGGCTGGGAAATTGCCTGGCATCAGTGTTGTGCAAAAAGTTTGCGTCTCCAAAAACGGGTGTTCTCCGTAACCGCAATACCACTTCGTTTTGTGGTTTAGTCTTGTGGGGTTTGGGACCTGCTTTGTGCTGTTGAGCTATGAAGCATTTACAGCACATCGATTTGGATGAGAAATTGGAAAGTCAGGGAAAAAGTGCATTAAAATTTTTCATCACACTGAAGCTGCTCTTAAAGGGTTCTAGCTTTCCTTTCGTATTTCTTTTCTGTGTTTGTTTTCATAACCTATGTCATACGACCTAATCTCCCAACATTTGAAACTGCCAAAGAGTTACAGGGGAAAGCATCTGTGATAGCTATTGTCAGCTATAGGTAGGAGGGTTCAGGTACTACAGGCCTCTGTAATGATGCAGGAGGGGAGTGTGGGCATTGCACAGTGTTCGTGTATGTTTCATCGGTGAAGGTCATTGCCGCCGTACCCTCTGAACGAGCATCGCTTCGGTTTGCGCGGTGGGGGGCGGAGCTCCGTCGGTACTGACTCATGTTCCCCTTCTCCCCCTCAGCTTCATGTACCCTGTGGGAGGGGGCCTGGGCTCGTCTCAAGGTGAGTCCCATTCTAGCTTTGAATGAATCCTCGCACTCGCACCCTTTTTTCTCTGACGTGTAAACCCCCCCCCCCCCCCCCGTGAAGTGATTTTCAGCATTCAAATGGCATACCAGAGGACATCCTTGAACGTGTCACTTCTCTAGGGAATATTGTGTTGAGATGACTGAGACGGTTTCTCTGCACGTGGACGAGGCTCATTAATTAATTAGCCAGCTAATTACTTAACGGGTCGGCACCTGTTTGGGCATTGCGGAAAATAACACAGAGTTTATAAATCTGTGAAACGGGCCCTCTGGGTTCCACTGGCCAGCTGTGATGAGCTATTATGCTGTCCTCCAGGTGTGGAGACCATTTGTCAAAGCAGCATACTGAAAATAGCAGACAGGTGATTAAGCAGCTAAATGAGACTGGCTACGCTATCAGCAGCAGTGGAAAAAGCCTTCCTGCTGCTGGAGCAGTCTCAAAACATTAGGCTGGCTGTTAGATGGGGCTAATATTTGGCATATTTATCAACATGTGGCTTCTTTTTTGGCCTCCCAAATAGCAAAATGCTATTTTTAGGGCTTAAAATAGCAAATTCTAATGGATGCCGGAGAAACTGATCTGTATATATATAATTCTGTCAGAGTTTACTTCGGATGTAGCATATCAATCGTGTAGTCCATGTTAACTTGTGTGCCAGAGTCACAGAAATGTGTAAGGTTTAGCATTAGCGTTAAAACCGCTAATGTTGTACCTTAAGTGTGTTGTAAGTCTCTTGTCTGATCATGATATGAGTGTGTGAGAGATACCTGTCACTCTGTTTTGTGTGAGATAGATACCTACTTCTCTGTTCTGTGTGTGAGAGATACCTGCTGCTCTGTTCTGTGTGGGAGAGATACTCTGCTGTCGTTCTTGGAGAGATACCTGTGCTCTGTTCTTGTGTGCAGAGTACCTGCTGCTCTGTTCTGTTGGGAATACTGCTGCTCTGTCTGTGTGAGAGATACCTGTCACTCTGTTTTGTGTGAGATAGATACCTACTTCTCTGTTCTGTGTGTGAGAGATACCTGCTGCTCTGTTCTGTGTGGGAGAGATACCTGCTGCTCTGTTCTGTGTGTGAGAGATACCTGCTGCTCTGTTCTCTGTGTGAGAGATACCTGCTGCTCTGTTCTGTGTGGGAGATACCTGCTGCTCTGTTCTGTGTGAGAGATACTTGCTGCTCTGTTCTCTGTGTGAGAGATACCTGCTGCTCTGTTCTCTGTGTGTGAGAGATACCTGCTGCTTTGTTCTGTGTGTGAGAGATACCTGCTGCTCTGTTCTGTGTGAGAGATACCTGCTGCTCTGTTCTGTGTGGGAGATACCTGCTGCTCTGTTCTGTGTGAGAGATACCCGCTGCTCTGTTCTGTGTGAGAGATACCTGCTGCTCTGTTCTGTGTGAGAGATACCTGCTGCTCTGTTCTGTGTGAGAGATACTTGCTGCTCTGTTCTGTGTGAGAGATACCTGCTGCTCTGTTCTCTGTGTGTGAGAGATACCTGCTGCTGTGTTCTGTGTGTGAGAGATACCTGCTGCTCTGTTCTCTGTGTGAGAGATACCTGCTGCTCTGTTCTGTGTGAGAGATACCTGCTGCTCTGTTCTGTGTGAACGATACCTGCTGCTCTGTTCTGTGTGAAAGATACCTGCTGCTCTCTTATGTGTGTGAAATCATTACAGGTTTAAGTTGTGTATTGAAGATGTGCATGTTAACTGTTCCGTGCTGCTTGTCAGGAGTTCCCATGCAGCCACAGCATCCGCAGCAGGGCTTTCCTATGGTGCCCGTAATGCCACCCAACATGCAGGGGATTGTGGGTATGAACTACGGAGCCCAGCTGCCCCCTGGGGCCATGCAGATGCAGGTCTGTGTCTCCTGTTGTCCCTGTGCTTGTGTGCTATGCTATGAAGGCCACAGTGTGTTGCTGCACTTAGAGCGCTAGGCAGTCCTCTGGGATCAGAGGGTGGAGCTGGAGCTACTCAGCTGCTGCCAATAATTGCAACAGTGAGACCTCATGACCGCCAAAATGGGTGGGGCTATTATCTGCTCGCTGAAATTAACCAATCATTGTATTTTACTGTAGAGAGGAAATTCTATTGATTCATAACAAGGCAGCGATTGGCAGGTCATTGCAGCTCCTTTAGCACATTATGCTGTTCAGGAAACCTCATTCTCCCATCACATTTGTGCATGATGTCTCTGCAGTCTGCCAGGCTTGTGTGTGTGTAACTGTCAGCTTGTTTGTTTGTCTTTGGATGTGTTCAGCTCATGTTTACGCCCCTGCCGCAGATGGCAGAATGAGCAGAAGTGCGGTGCTGCTGCAGTGAGCAGCTGTGGGCGCAGGCATCTGTCTATCCTGCCTCAGATAGATCTGGTGCTGCTCTTAATTAGGAATGTGAACACCATCGATTCGGCAATTGTCAAATTAATAATTAATAAAGATTGTTTTTTTTTTCTTTTGAAATTTTCAAACCGTTCAAAATAAAAGATCAAATGTTACCTAAACTGCTGTAAATGGGTGATAGAGGGGGGTGGGTGGGGCTTGTTGTCATTCTATTTACTTACCGTCAGTTGAAAAGATGGGCAGCTTGCTAAAGAGTACCGTGCGGAATGATTTTAAATAGCTCAATGAAAACAGTGATCAGTGCAAATTCATATACCACACATCGACATCTACGATGAACCAAACCATCCAAGGTTGAGGGATCACAGCAAACAAGCATCCAGCTACGTAGTGAGACCTTGTCAGCGTGACAGCTGTCCAGCTGAAACCACAGCAGATTTTCATTGCTAAAATGTTAATGAAAGACATGCTCCCCGAAAGCATGACAGAGGCCGAAGGGTTTTGGGACTCACTGGCACTTGTTAAGCCCGCATACACCCCTGTGGGTTGTACTGTTGCGCTAAAAAACATCACAGCTCGACTTGAATGGAGTGAAGCAGCCGACTGTCAGTATCCCAGCTGACTGTCAGTATCCCAGCTGACTGTCAGTATCCCAGCTGATTGACTAGCAGTGTCCCAGCTGACTGTCAGTATCCCAGCTGACTGCCTGCCAGTATCCCAGCTGTCTGTCAGTATCCCAGCTGATTTACTGTCAGTATCCCAGCTTCCTATCAGTATCCCAGCTGCCTGTCAGTATCCCAGCTGATTGACTGTCAGTATCCCAGCTGCCTGTCAGTATCCCAGCTGATTGACTGTCAGTATCCCAGTTGCCTGTCAGTATCCCAGTTGCCTGTCAGTATCTCAGCTGCCTGTCAGTATCTCAGCTGCCTGTCAGTATCTCAGCTGCCTGTCAGTATCACAGTTGCCTGTCAGTATCTCAGTTGCCTGTCAGTATCTCAGTTGCCTGTCAGTATCTCAGCTGCCTGTCAGTATCGCAGCTGCCTGTCAGTAATTTGTGTTTCTCTGGCTCCTCAGGGGGGCATGGCCATGGGGATGCAGATGATGGGACAGCCCCAGTTCATGGGCTTGCGGGCCCCTGGGCCCCATTACACCGCAGACATGCAGAAGCAGATGGTGGAGGACCGTCAGTGAGTACCACTAGCTTGGCTTTTATCTGGTGTGTGACCTGTTATGTGTGTGTATATACACGCATGCACACACACACACACACACGCACTTGATTCCACCAAACTAAATGTTACAATGGTTAGTCTTGCAAAGAGGGCACAGCTAGCCTGTGATCTGGAATCACTGCAGTTTGTGTAGCAGCTGTGGAATGAAAATGTTTTAGGAGAGTATGTCTCTCTCTCTTTCTCTTTATTTCTCTCTCTCCTTCCCTCCCTCCCTTCGTCCTCTCACTCTCGTTCTCTCTCTCAGAAAGCACATGGAACAGCATCAGCGCATGCTGGAGGAGGAGAGGAAGAGGAGGCAGTTTGAGGAGCAGAAACAGAAGCTGCGGATGCTGAGCAGCATCAAGCCCAAGGTCAGGGGTCACACTCTGCTACGGGTGCATCTGAACCCTATTGTCCAGTTTTTCCCAGTTTATGCTGTGTCTTTCGGAAACCTGACATAGAAAAACAATGTTCTGATGAGATATGCTGACAGCTTATTTGGGTATTAGTTGTTAACTTGGGCTACAAAATGCTCAAAGCACTTCCAGTTTTCTGTCCAAACACAAATATGCCGATAATTTTGTTGCTGGAACAGATAGTGTGATCTCTCCACACCACACTGAATTCCCACTCACCCTCCAACCCTCCAAGCTGCTCACTTCTGCTGTGTGTGTGTCTGTGTGTGCGTGTGTGCATGTGTGCGTGTTCATGCGTGTGTGTGTCTGTGTGTGTGTGCTTATAGATGGGGGAGAAGAGTCGGGACGACGCGCTGGAGGCCATAAGGGGAAACCTGGACGGATTCAGCAGAGACGCCAGGATGCACCCCTCGGCCTCCTCGCACCCCAAGAACCCAGGTAGGATCGTCTGATCACACTAACAACGCCTATATAACAGCAGCTTCTCACAGACCTCACCCTGAGAGCTACCATTAAACAGACTAGAGCAGGAGCGAGACTTGGGACAGGCGGCCACATTGCGAACCCTGTCACAGAGAGAACACTGCATCCCCCTTTTTCACTTGGGTATGCCTTGTGTGTTTCACACACCATTGTAGCTCTGTGTTTCTCCCTCACAGTGCTAAATAACCCATGCAGACAGTGATGTCACAGCAGGTAGTGTCCATGGTGAACATACTAGAACAATAAGCTTGCCCAACTGGCAGTGGGCAGTGGGAATCTGGAGATCTGATCTGCTGCCATTTTCATTTTGTTTGCTTTTTTGTGCTGTTCTAGTTGTTGTTTATAGACCCCCAGTAGCTGTTCTAGCCTGTGTTGGTAGACCTCTTATGTCTGTGTTCATATTCTGAAACATTCTTTTGTGTATGTTCATACTTCACTTTGTTTTTATTAGAACTATATGTTAATTGTTTTCTTAATATAATGTTTATTTTTGTGCACTTCAGAAATGATGCTGGTTGCCAGGAAACAAACATACTGCAACCATCGATCCTTTTTTTGGTCAATTTACCGCTCACTGAAGACTGTGTAAGAGTTTGTGCGGCCAGCGGAAAAAATGGAGTAGTATCAATTATCACAGGCACTGATACGGTTTTAAAAGCTGAGCTAACCGCCTGTGTCCATTATTTATGATGCACTGCCCCTAGCTTTTATAGCATCTTTTTATGCTGTATAATAACTGTGGGGCAATTGTTATACATTTTATCCATCATTTTGCTCTATAATATTTGCAGGGCATCACAATTCATGTGTTTTATATGTATGGTATATTACATATTTTTGTATTGAAAAAGAAGCTGGCAATAAAATTGATTGTGAACTTTTGCAGTCTGGGCACATCAGAACCATGGCCTGAGGGCCAAACTTGGCCCGTTCAGGCCTTTGGTTTGGCTTGTGAAATGGGCGGCAATTAAAAACAAGTAATCTTAAAAAGTGATGTAAATGGAGGGAAAAGCTAAATGCTAAGTTAGCTCTATTAGGCTGGTTCAGAATGGTTTTTTAAATAAATGACAAACATAAACAAATTATTGTTCATCTTTATAATGTCCCAATACGTTGGTCATTACAGAGATTCTGATTTGGACCGCTAAGCTCAGTGTTTTGTGCGTGCCTGTTGTGAACTCTTATACATGTAAGGGCAGTGAGCGACAGGGCCTGCTCATTTCTGAAGTGGACAAAGCTCGGTGCTTCTCTCACATCCTCGATGCGGTGCTCCAGAGTGCTCTGTGTGTGCATGTCTTTGCCTGTAACTGTGTGCCGTGAACGTGCTCCATCATTATCTCTCCTCCCATTTTTACAGACTCATCGTCATCCCACTCTTCTGTCACCCTTCACTCCCCTCCCCCCGCTTTCCCCGAGGACGACGACGATTTTAGCGACTTTATTCAGGGCCCCTCTGCCCCTGCCCCTGCCCCTGCCCCCGCCCCGCCCGTCCCGTCCTCCTCACCCTCCCTCAGAGCAGGCGCAGGTCACTGGCCTGTTGTAGACGGAGGCCCGGGGCAGCGACCCAAATCTGCCCCCCGACCCCAAATTCTCTCTCACTCTATGCCCTTCCCACCAGCCTCCCAACCCTCTACTGTCACCTCCAGCTCTCAGTCTGCAGCCAAAGGTAACTCTCAATTTATCTTCCTCCATTCGCCCTCATTTTCCACCCTTGATTCTTGTTGATTCCTGTCATCCAATTATCAAAAAACAAAGGTCTGAAAAGACTTATGCCAAAGGACAGATGTTTGGGACTGTGCATCGAATTTGAAAGGTGCCATTTCCCAGTCGGGCACCGTGGGGGTGGTCCTCTAAGAGAGTGCTGGGGCTTGGGGCCTGATGCCTCAGGCCTGGGGCTCATGGGAAATAAGTTGAGCCATAATGACAGCCTGCTGTATAAAGTGAAATAACTGCAGTACCTTCAAAGCATAGGAATAGTAATGCTGAAATGGCCAAAAGGGGGGATTTGTCCAGGTAAATTCATTCAGTGTTGTCCAGTGTGTGGCTTTGTGATGTGCTTTTGTACCACTGACCCATAATCCCTTTCAGTAGGGGGTGAAAATGAAGAGCTGGCAGGGGAAAGAAAACCTTTAGAAATGTCATATTCTCCATGGAAATGCCATCAAAAGCCTGCTTATTAGCAAATGCTATTAAATGCTATTACAAATGCGGCAACTGTGCGGTTAGATGAGTGCTTCACATTACAATGGCAATTTCTCTTCATTACAAGCATACTTTCAGTTTATTCTATGAACCATAATAGCCTGGTGCTCATTCATTCTGATTGGCCATTTGTGCAAGGGTGAAATTGAAACGAAAACACCAAAATTAATTTTTCTCCCCACACTAGTTCATTCTCAGTTTAAGAGTTCAAACATGAAGGTCACAGAGGTTTACTGCAAAAGACCCACCTACAGATTTCCTTGAAATAGTCATACTTCTCCATTTTGTAATTTAGCATCTTCTTTCTCTAGACAATACATGATCATAGAAGTTGTCCACCACCTTGTATAGGTAACATCAGTCCATCTTTCAATTTTACACTCTTAGTTTTTAATTGGTACTTTACAGAAAGTTGGATACCTGCCTGTACACCGAAGACTGCCTGATGAAGTGATGTGCGTTTAGTCTTGCATTAAAAATTCTTTCTGGGTTTTGTAGTCCTCCAGGGATTTAATGTGCGCCTTTTCATTGCCATTAAACCTTCAGGCAGGGCTGTAAAAGCAGAAGAGCTGTACTTTACCTCTGGCCTATGCCAGCAGTGAAGATGGAATGATTAGAATGATTGCGCTTGTTAAAAAGCATTTGCCAAATTTAGTGCCTAAGTCTCGTTGGCTAAAATGGCATCATAATCTTTGATTAAGTCAACAAAAGAACTGCAGTGAGACGGTGGATCGCTCACCCACGCCGTGATCCCAGCTCCTACAGACGTAACGATGCTATTCCTTTTGCCTACAACGTTTGAGGAGTTCCTCTATTAATGTGCTCCACTAGAGAAGTGCGCACTGACTCCATAAGCAGCTCTCTGCTCTATGCTTCCTACCCTCCGTAGCGGTGAGGGCAGAAATCACCTCATCCCTGCCCCCCGCGTTGGTCTAAATGGAGACGTTCTTTGATCTGAACTTTTTGCCGGTTTGCTGATCCTTCCACTCCAGCGCTCTAGATAAACGGTCCAAATGTCCCATTGAAGAGTGGCATACTCGCTCAGAACAGGGCTGTGAAAATTATGGTTCATATCCCTCTGTTGTTCTAGAGTGCTTTCCCCCTATTTGTCCCCTTGTCTTTCTCTCCTGTTGTGTGGAGGGAAGGGGGTTGTTTGACCTCGTCACGGGTTGGGAATGATGATTGCTGAGGTGCTGGGGCTGTTAAGCTTGGATGGGCAGCAGAGTGTGGAAAGGTCAGACATGCCTCAGTGCCTGAGAGTCTCTCTATTAGCCACTGGAGAGGTGTTATTACACCTACATGTCCCTTCTTGGTTTCTGTAGTTTGGTTGACTAAAGTGCACAGAAAGTGGTTAACAAAATGCAAAAAAGGACCATGCAGATAGAACACCGCATTACAAAAGCAGGTAGAACAATAGCCTGCACATACACCTTTCTCAGATAAGATGGGAGACCCCCTGGTGTAGATCGTAGCGACTTCACCTCTGGTGACCCCACTGTCTCTGCTTGAGCGTGCTCTGTGCTGCTTTCCACAGGAGTCGGGGTCTTCCCTCAGCAAGAGCACATCCAGCCCATGGCCCCATCTTGGCTCTACAACGACAGCCTTGTTCCAGGTAAATGCTGTGTGACACACTGCTGTTCTTTGCTAAAGCGAAGTACATTACCTTCAAGATTATTAAAAACTCTTTAAGTCAGGTTAGATCACAATACCAGGCTGGAGCGTAGTGTAGTGTAATAGTGAACTGGGCTGTATCTTATAAGCTACCTTGAATGAGGTACTTAAGCTGAATTTCTTTAATAAATGTCCAGCTCAATAAATGGGTTGTATGTGATTTTATTTAAATTGGGTTAGTCACTGTGTGAAATGGTTTCCCAAACCAAAGGTCAGATTCCAGAGATGAGGCAGCAGCAAAAGACTAGAGTAACTGCTAAATGTAAAAAAGGTAGTTGAGGGTTGTAGTGAATAATAATGATGCTAGCAAGGCCATTTATGAATATTTATAGGCTCTGGGGCTCTGACCCGTAGGTGTTAAGGATCAATTCTCCCTTATATCTGACAAAACAGTGCAAAAAATATAGAAAACAAAATGACAAGTACTCTTGCCTGTGTGAGATCTGTGCTCCATATTCCAGTGTGAAAAATCTGAACTCTTTCCCTATGTTCTGTGCTCTGGCTTTACCCGTCTCTCAGATCTGTACAGGCAGGTGCTTGAGTTCACCATGACCCCAGCAGGCATAGACACCGGAAAGCTCTACCCCATCCTGATGTCATCTGGGCTGCCCAGGGAGGCGCTGGGGCAGATCTGGGCCACAGCCAATCGCACGACGCCTGGCAAGCTGACGAAGGAGGAGCTGTACACCGTGTTGGCCATGATTGGTGTGACCCAGGTAGACTGTGATCTAATTGGTTGTTTTGGTATTAACATTGACATTGTTTCTTACGGTTGACACATGCACAATAGGAGTCTATTTGTATTCTATAGGGTGATATTTGTATGAAAGCAAAGAAACAAAGAGAGTTATTGCCATGGGAGTGCACTTTGTCTTTTGTCCATATAGATGAAATGTGTGAAATTACATTTTTAAACAAGGAAAATTAGCATTTTATGTATATACAATTATTTACATATGTTAAATGCATTTATATTTATAAATATGTAAAATATAAGATGTGTTCTAAGCTCTCGATATCTTTCTATAGCCAGTAAATGGGAATACAATATGAAGGCAATACTAGATATCAGAAAGCCATTGAGAGGTCCTCCTGACCAGTCATGTTATTGGCTCTTCAATAAGCTTTTGGAATTGTGTGTGCTGTAGCAAAGACGCCTCTCATTTGAGAGATTTTTTTTTTCTTGGCCCATTTGATGCTAAGTGAAAGGAGTGAAATGAAGAAGTGGTTCGTTTGAAGCATAGTCTGAAGCCCCCTGGGTGCACTGAGGCCTCAGCTGAAATTCGGAAACTAACGCGGTACCCGAGTGAACGGGAGGGAGCCTGTCACCGCTGGCTCACCGTGTCCTCCCGACCGCGGCCTGGCTGCTGCGATAATAAACCTTTTGTGATGCAAATGGAAGCCTCTCGGGGTCGCTCTCATAGCACAACTTTCTTTGCGCTGATTAAAAAACAAAAAAACATACCTGCGGACGGCTCCTGGTGACGGCTGCTGAAATGGAACTTGACTGTGATGAATCATTTAATCAGGTGTTGCTTCTTGTGCTTGGCGGAGGCTTGGAGGAGAGAGGCAGAAGTGAACTAAGGATATTCATAAGCAGAAAATTTGAGGATAGAGGATGGAGGTACAGTTTCCAGATGTTGACTAGTGCCTCTTACAAATTTCCAAAGCAAAACCAGAGACTTTAGGAAACGCCATTTTCTTATAAACCATTGAAAAGATCCGGTGTCTTGGGTGGGTCGCCTAGCTGAAGTGCAGCTGTTACATGCCCTGGTTTGTAACTGAATGCTGATGGTTGCCCAGAGTGGGATGGCAGTGTATAATGGTTTAGGTTTAGGAACTAGGCTTGTGACTGCAAGTTTGTAGGTTCAATTCCCCGGTGGGGTGCTGTTGTACCCTTGAGCTAGGTCCTTAACCTGAATAGCTTCAGTAAATATCCAGCTGTAGAAGTGGATTGTAAGCTGTGCAAGTCTGTCTTGATAAGAACGTCTGCTAAATGCTCAGCAGCGGGTGCGTCCAGACCTGAATGCTGCCTTCCTCTGGCCTGGCTGCAGTAACCTTCCTCTGGTCTGCCTGTATCTCCTGCCTGCTTAGTGCAGCTCATCAACGCAGTGACCACGCCTCCCAGACTAATCAAAATAATCTGCACTCTCTTCAGCAGATGAAGGACATTGCTGTGATTGGCCAGCTCTGCAGAAATGTTCCTCTCCTGTAGTCCCTTTGAGTGGAGATGGTGGTGGATTGATGAGAGGGGCTGTAGTACTAACGTTTGTTTTCTAATCTCTGACAGAACGGGCTACCAGCATCCCTGGATGTGCTGAGCCAGTTCCCCTCCCCGCCATTGCCTAACCTGCCTGCTGTTGCCATGGTGCTGCGCCAGCACCAGCACCAGCACCAGCACCAGCAGCCCAGCATGCCCCAGCCTCCTGTGCCCATGGTGATGCCGGCTGCCATGGCGCCGGCCATGGGCATGACCCTCCCTGCTCCCGCCATGGCCCCCAGCACTGCCACGCAACCCACCGCCGGCTTCGTCACCAACTTCCCTCCTGCTCAGGTAACAGCTCAGGTTTCAAGTTTGTTCGAATTGGAGTTTGCTTGCTTCATGCATACTTCATAAAGTATCCTAAGATAAGACCTGTGCTTGGTAAATTCGCTTGTAGTTATGCTGCACCTTTTACATGGAATACCTTGCAAGCAGAAACTTGATTACTTTGTTAATGTTGATTGTTTTAATTTGATTATTTCAGACAGAATGTAAATGCTTTTAATCATGTTCAACCCAGAATGTGTGCTCTTTTAAGTCTTCTGATCGTCTTGTCTGTGTTTTATGTCAATGTAGTGTGGTACCTTTATGTACTGTATGCTGCTGTCTTGGCCAGGGCTCACGTGTAAAAGTGATGTAAATCTCACTGTGACTTCCTTGGTAAAATAAATGATGAATAAAAAAAAAAAGAAACAAAGGCGAAAAGAGTTATCGCAAAAGTCGAATATGAAAACAGTATAATGAGTGTAATTGCTGTAGGCGTAATGAGACATGATAATTAGCACAGTGCAGCCGTGTGTTCTCTGCTGTTCCCACTGTGCAGCACACTCGGCCTTATTGATTAAATGATGGCTGTTTTCTCTTCGCCTCAGGAGGCCAAACCCGAGGACGATGATTTCCAGGATTTCCAGGAGGCCCCCAAGGCGGGGTCAGGGGACGTCTCTTTTGCTGACTTCCAGGGAGAGACAGGGGGCAGCTTCTCCTGCCTCGCTCCCTCCCAACCCCAGAGCAGGTACGGCCTGGACCCCAAGACTCATAAAGCACTCAGCCAGCCAGCCAGTCAGTCAGCCAGCCAGCCAGCCAGTCAGTCAGTCAGTCAGTCAGCCAGCCAGCCAGTCAGTCAGTCAGTCAGTCAGCCAGCCAGCCAGTCAGCCACCCAGCCAGCCAGTCAGTCAGCCAGCCAGCCAGCCAGTCAGCCAGTCAGTCAGTCAGCCAGTCAGCCAGTCAGTCAGTCAGTCAGTCAGTCAGTCAGTCAGTCAGTCAGTCAGCCAGCCAGCCAGTCAGTCAGCCAGCCAGCCAGTCAGTCAGTCAGCCAGCCAATCAGTCAACCAGTCAGTCAGCATAGGCCTGGCTGTTTCTGATAGAGCTGTAGACATGGGCATAGAATATGTCCAGGTTTCCTTTGCTGGCAGTGCCTCCTGACTTTGGCATGCACTACAAGCTATATATTTTTAACATTAAAAGTGTATAGCTTCCAAATAGCCTGTGATTTACCCTCCCCCTACACCCCGTCTTTAAAAATGAAACTCTGTCTCCTCAGTTAATTAACCCTGTTTGGCGGCCAGATGATAAGCTTTCTCTTGTCTGTTGCTTTTGAAACCCACCCAGAGAGGTTTCCTCGCTGCTTGGGTAATGGGCATGGCGGTTGATTATTTTAATGACAGCCAGTGAGAACAGACCTAGCAAAATTAGCTAATTTCACAGTCGAAATCTCTATTTTGTTCTAGCCTGAAATATAAAGAGGGCTTTGTTTCGGCACCATGTCTTCATCTCGTATCAATGTCTAATTAAAAACAGCTTTTTTTTCCTTCTTTGCTACGGAATGAGCTAATTGGCGACTGTTATTTCTGTGGAGAGAATAGTTTGGAAATAGCAGGTTTTGCTGTCTGGTGAGGGAACAGTTCAATACTCAAGTGACCAATGGAAGTTCTGTCTCATCCAATCGGCCTTCAGCTGAGTCAGAGTAACCTGCCAGGTCCCAGAGGAGCTTATTCAGAGGTGCTGCTGAATGACTAAAAGAACTGAAATAGATGACTATTTGAAATGCCTTCAGAGGACCTTTTCCACATGATTTATACATGGAATATACGTACATCACAATTTTGTTTATTTCTTTTAAAATATATTTTCATATATTAAGTCTTTTTCTCAGGTTTTGATTATAATTTCTTTTATGCAATCTAATATATTTTCCTGTTTCTTTTTTTGGATGCGTTACCTTCCTTTAAGGTGGTCAGCCTATAAGCCCTTTCGAGTTTTTTTAGCCAGCTATTCTCAATTGTTTATTGTTTTAAACTTTTGTGTATTTACAATTACGTCAATTAAGCCAAACTAAGGTTGGAGTCCATTTCTTTACAGTTCAGTCAGTTCTCTTCAGTTCATGAAATGCAAAAAATGCCCAGTGTGCTCTCTCAGGAATTTTCAGTCGGTTAATTATATTTCTGTTCATTGACTGAATAGAAATGTAGCTTTTGACTGGGGTTTAGTCAGGATGGTGAGTGATTGATGGATGCTCTCTTCCCCTAGCGCTCCTCCAATGCTGATGCCAGTGTCCGGAGCGTCGTCGTCCTCCTCCTCTGACAGATACGCCGCCTTCAAGCAGATAACTGTGGAGCCGGCCCCCTCCCTGCCCACGGCTTCAGGTAGCGTCTCCAGCCACGCCCTTTGACCCCTGAGCCGCGTGCTGTGCACCAAGCTCGCCTCAAATTACATCAGACCCCAAGCCCCACACCTGCCTGAGCAGTTGAACCAATCCACTCCGCCTGCAAGCATGTTAGTCATGATTACGTTTGTTTTGGTGGGAAAGAAATGTATTTTAATGCATTATTTTTTATCATTATGTTCATTTAGGTTTCACAAGGAAATCCAGTATACAAAATAAACTATATTTACTGTGTCAATTACTTTCACCGAACTCACCCGCTACCAATAGCATGCTTCTGTTAGAAAATGCAAGAACAAGTAAAAAAAAAAAAATATATATATATAAATTATAAATATGCATAACCTCTCTGCGATCTTAACTTTAATGCGATCCTGTTCCAACGTTCTGTATCCCTGCAAGATTGTTTCACTGCAGGTCTGTAATTTGAATCCGGAAAACAGCCTTGTCCACAAATTATGTGCTTGCCGAGGTCAATCGAACAACTGACTTTATTTCCCTCTCTTCTCTTAGATCCTGGGGATAAATACAGCATTTTCAGGCAGCTTGACCATTCTGCAGATCAGAAGTGTGTAGGTAAGCCAAATCTGTCTCGTCCCCGACCCCATTACGGCAGTTTCAATCGTTGCATAAACAATTCAGTGAAGTTTTCTCCCGCGGCCCTGGAGAGCGTTTCCATAGTCCAAATTACAAGCCCCGCACACACTGAGCCAAATGAGCGCCATGGGAGATAGGACAATTGAACAGAAAAAAACGACTCCCAAATTATGTCTTTTTCAGCAGTTTGGCGCAAATAGTTACTCGACTGTTTATTAACTTAAGGTGTCAGATGAATGTGGTGTGTTTACGTGTATATGTATGCGTGCATGTGCGTGTGTGTGTATATGTGTGTGTCTGCGTGTATATGTGTGTGCGTGTGTGTGTGTATGTGTGTGTGTGCCTGTGAGTGTGTGTGTGTGTGTGTCTGCGTGTATATGTGTGTGCGTGTGTCTGTGTCTGTGTGTGTGTATTTTGTGTGGTGTGTGTGTGTGTCGCGTGTAAGTGTGTGCGGGGTGTGTGTCCGTGCTTGTTGTGTGTATGTTGTTGCTGATATGTGTGTGCGTGTGTGTGTGTATGTGTATATGTGCGTGTCCGTGTGCGTGTTTGTGTGTATGTGTGTATGTGTGCGTGTATATATGTGTGTCTGTGTGTTTGTTTATGTGTGTGTGTGTGTGTTTGTTTTTGTGTATGGTTCTCCTCATCGTGTTCTTTTTTTTGTTCTTGTGATGCACACAAACGGTGTTGACGGAGATGACTTTCCCGTCCCTGTTTCACTAGAGCAGTGTCCAGCAGGGACTGCTTTTTCAGCTCCAGTAAGTCTTGGTTGCAGTGGCCTCTTGAGTTTCCTGGGTATTTATAATGCTCAGGCCATTTCTTGACAGAATTTTTTTCCTGTGTGTTGCTTCTATAATTACAAAATAAGAAACTCCTCCTTGTTGCCCTCATCATCGAGCTTGAGCATTGTAGTTTTGCTTTAGCCATACTTCCGTTATTCCTTGCTGTCAGCTATTGGTCTTCACAAACGCTGGCTGTAAAATTTGGAGCAGTCAGAGTGGGGGATGTGGGGGGGGAGGTTTCAGAGAACTTCAGGCATTGCATAATTTAGAGACTCATCTTTTAGCCTGCCGCTTCTGTAATGCTATCTTCCCCGTCGGAGACTGCGGCATTGCAGAGTCTTGCTTTCGATTCTGTGTGATCCTGTTTTCAGTCAGGGCTTCTTCTGTTCCATGTGTGAGCTGTGATGAGGTGTGAGTGCTGCTGTGCTGTGTGTGTGTGTGTGTCTGTCTGTTTGTTTACTGTAGTGGGGCATGTGGGTGTGCCCCTGTGCACTGTGTTTGGGTTTAGTAGTGAGTGTTCTGTGTTTTGGTGCATGCGTTTGTAATAGGGTTGCAAGTTTGAGGAATTCTCAGTGGGAATTTAAGGGAATTAACAAGAATTAATAGTTTTTTGTAGACTGATTGCTTTCTTGACCCTTTTATTCTCTTTGCCATCAATTGAAACATATTCTTCAAGACAAAACAGGCTTTAAAAAAAACTTTTCTCTGTTTTTGCTTTGAATTTGTGAGTAAGACTGAACATTTTAACATTGAATATTATTTCACAAAATATGAAAATATTATCTTCAAATATTATTTGTTTTATGCCAATTACCTCTGTATCTTGGGTATTGGGTAAAATCTCAGCAGCTCCAGGTTTTCCTGGTAGTCCCTGTTCTAAGCTGAATTGCGCTTTTCTGTGCCAATGGCTGGCTGTGTGGTTGACTTTTTTTTCTCTCACTTTTCCCAAATTTCCAATGTCCTGATTATTATACAAGAGTTGTTGAACTTTTATTTTGAAATGAAAACCCCAAACTGTTGAAGTCAAAGTATGACATGAGAGTGAGAGCAGCTGCTGAATGGAGCCATGTTTGCTACTGTTGCTCAGCGGCTTTGTCTGTTCCCACAGGTGAGGGATCTGAGGACTTCTCTTCCCCTGCTGCCGACGACGGCTTCACAAGCTTTAAAACTGCCGACAGTGTTTCCCCACTAGACCCTCCCAGCCAGGCCAAGATTTTCCAGCCAGCTTTCCCTCCTTCCTCTCCTCAGTGCCCCTCTCGCTCTCTCCCCCAGCAGCCTCACATGTCCCCTCTCCCTCAGCCCAAAGCCACCTCACTCAGCGTAGCAGACTTGGACCTCTTTTCTTCTCTGGCCCCTGGCCCTGCCCCCGCCCCTGCAGCCTCTGCGGAGGCCACGCCCCCAGCCCATCCCTCTGCTCCGCCTCCTCTAGCAGCCCCCCCAGGAGGAGGGGTCAGGCCCCATGCGGGAGGAATGGGGAACTTTGGAGACTTTGCGCTCTTTGGCTCCATGCCCTCCTCCTCCTCCTCCTCGGTAATGGGCGTGGCTCCCTTGGGAGACGGGGCGGCCCAGGACGACTTCGCCGACTTTGCGGCCTTTGGCGGCTCCGGGGCGCTTGAAGGCGAGGCCCAGGTTGGGGGGAGCGGGGTTGGGGGCGTGGCCGGCCTCGTGGGAACGCCTCCCCGGCAGCGCTCCTCGGACAAGTACGACGTCTTCAAGCAGCTCTCTCTGGAGCTGTCCAAGGAGAGCGGGGCCGGCTCCCTGTCCTCCCTGCGCAGCGACGGGGACGACCTGGCCGACTTTCCCCCCTCCCGCCTCTGCGCCAGCCTGACCGCCTCCGACCGCAGCCTGGCGGGCAGGGCCAAGGAGGATTGCGCCTCCGTCAAGTCCCTGGACCTCCCGTCCATCGGGGGCAGCAGCGCGGGCAGGGAGGACTCGGAGGATGCGCTCTCCATGCAGCTGGACATGAAGCTGTCGGACTTGGGCGGGGACCTGAAGCACGTGATGTCGGACAGCTCCCTGGACCTGCCCAGTCTCTCTGCCCCTCCGCCCCCTGCTGCAGGTGGGTGGAGCCGCTGCCTGTGCTCAGCCAATGAGCACGCAGAACCCGTCCCTCCAAACCTTGGGACAGAGGGCATGTACTTATGCTTAGAAAGACTGCACTCAGCAGGCTTAATGTCATTCCACGATTCCTGCCAAATGTCATTGTGTGCCAGGATTCATGGAGTGCCATTAAGCGTAATTGCATATGGAAATGGAAATGCCACTCCGTGAATTTCTTGAATTCCCATCAAAGTCTTTATAAATTATACACTTACAGTCGTTTGGATCTATTCATGCGTCTGTTTATCCATCTCTTGATGTGTGCTCTATCCGGTCAGAATGTGATGTAAACATATGTTAATTTGTCAGGAAGTCAGTGTTAATGCATCCACCAGAGTTCAGAATATTAACTTAGCAAAAAAAGAAGCATTCACAAGAAGCATCTGACTGTCACTTCTTCTTCAGGGCACTTCACCTCCTCTCTTGTCCTTCTCTGGGGGTAATGGATGTGACATACCAGTGTATTTATTGAGAAATTCTACAAAAATATAATACTGGTTATGTGTAAAGGCCTGTGGGCCAAGTTACAGTGTTCTCATTAAGAATGTTCTGGCTAGACGCCTCCCAGAGACGCACTCTCTGCTTTATAGCGATGATAGCTATCAGTGTGTGTGCGTGCGCGTGCATGCGCTTGTGTACTTGCGAGAGAGAACGGGAGAGAGAACACGTGTCTGTGTGCCCTTGAGAATGATGCATGTCCATGTTAATGTTGTATTTGGACATGCTGTTCCTGCTTTCTAACAGGCCTGTCCACCAGCAGACCACCTGCTGTGGCGTTCTGTCCTGTCAGCAGTGCAGTTTGAAAAATAATGTTAGACTAACAGAAATACATCGATTTTTCTAATTATATATATTGAGATTTTTTACCGCTGAATTCCAGAAATGGATTACTATTCAGTGGAAAAACAGCGGACGGGATTTTACCTCCTTAGCGATTTTTGCTGACGTCACACATTTCGAGCTGTAGTGAAGGTGCCTGACTTTCCCTCACGGGAGTCTGTGCTGTTCTAGTGAGCTTTTAAAGGCAGATTCCTGTACCTCTGAGCCCACAGTGAAGTTTCAATGGCACCGTGTGATACAGCAATTTAGAAAATGGTGCTGTAGGTATACGACTTTGCCACACTGTGTTCTGTAATACCTTTAGTCTGCTGCTGTGTTTGCTCACTGCGCTGCAGTCTTTGCGTGGGGTTGGACAGAATCTGTTCCGTGTTCATCAGACAGCTACTCAGTTGCCTTCGCTTTCTTGGCAGAAGCGGATGATCTGAAGTTCGATCCCTTCGGCACGTCTGTGGCCAGTGGCACGGTCGGCTACGATTGGCCGGACAAGGAGGACTCCTCGGCCAGTCACGGGGCGAAGGTGCCCGCGGGGCCGTCGGCCGCGCCCAGCAAAGAGTCGGTCGGAACCTCGGACTCCGCCGCCACCCACGCCAGCCCGGCCAAGCCCGCCGTTCTCCCCACCAAGGACGGCCCTCCCGGGAACGCCAACTTCGAAGCGTTCGCTGATTTTGTGTCTTTCAACGAAGGGGGCGCCGGCGGGGATGACGAATTTGGGGACTTTGCTGTCATCGTGGCGGAGAAGCCTGACTCCCCCCGCCCCCCGGCTGACCCCTCCCTCGACGGGGCCCAGGGCGAGGTCACCGACGAGTTTGGGGCCTTCCAGGGCGACAAGCCCAAATTTGGCAAATTTGACTTCCTCAAGGCCAGCTCCCAAGCGAAGGTGAGGTCCAGCGAGGAGATGATCCAGAGCGAGCTAGCAACCTTTGACCTCTCTGTACAAGGTGAGACGCCACCTCTTTCACTTTGCCTGAAAGAACTCTAGAGCGATGATCTTATCTCATTTCCCATTGTGCACAATGAATAATATGAATGTGCATGTTTTGTGATATAATGAATAAATGTAACACTCCAAATGTGGACAAGAAGTAGAATGAAATGTGCTTCAATAGGCTGTAAGTGTTTTAAGTGCACCAGTGCCAATGTGCTCAATGCGAATGCCTACTGAAGGATCACTTTGTTCATTGCTGGTTTGTTGCAATATTACGGCTGGCCAGTAGGTGGCAGCATGTGGATTTCTACGTCCGCAGTTGGGCAGATTGGAGATGGATTAACAAAGCACTATCAGCAGATATTAATTGCATCCACCTCTACCGCTGATGTGTTCTTTATTTTTTTTACTACTGTTATAGTGTTAACGGCGCTCATGTATAATTTATCACGACCTCCACAAAGTGATAAAAACCTCATTTGCTGAATATTGATTCCTCTTTCTGCTGTTTAATCTAATTTGTTCAAGCGAAAGTGTTTTTGCTGATTTCATTGTATATCTCTAATTGGTGCTATGGGATGGAAAATCGCAGTGATGGGGGGGAGGGTGTTTGGCTAGTGGGAGGGGATTGATTTCTCTCGAGGAGTGTGAGATTTACTCTGATGATGCTCTCTTGTGTCCATCTCTCCCATTGGTCAGACTCCCAGAAGAGGAGCCACAGCCTGGGAGATAAAGAGATGGGACGCTCCACCCCCTCGCCCGCCCCCGAGCAGCCCCACCGCGACCGCTCCAACACCCTGAGCGATAAACCCACTCTGCCCGTCATCCGCGACAAGTACAAGGACCTGACCGGGGAGGTGGAGGTGATGACCGCTAATCGACCGAGGCACAGTCCGGTCGTCTCTGTTGCGCAGTCTCGGTCCAGTCTGACCATATTGTCCTCTCCACTATGTTTAAACTCTTTTATCGCTTGTTTTCCCTGACTTCTCAAATTCTGGACGCCTAAAGTGTTTTGTCAGCCAAACCCATCACTGTTAAGCCGTCTCTCGGTTCAGGAGAGCGTGGACAGCCTCGCGCTTCCCTCAGATGAAGTCAGCTGCCTCTTCTCTCCGCTCTGCGGCCCACCAGCTGAGCTGCGCAGCTGTTGAGCTGGAAGACTGCACTTCCTGTCCTGCAGCCAGACTGTAGCCGCCCGATTGGCCACAGGAGGCGCTGTTGCGCAGAGAGGCGGGGAATATGGTGCTAACTGAAACTCTCCCTCCCTGGGGACACTGTGGCTAATTACGCATCACCCCTGCCAGCCGCTGTTATATTAGGAGGCACGATTACAAGAGATGAGATAATGAGCTGCTACTTCAAGATGATGTGCAAGTGCAAGTGCAACACGAAAGTGCAGGATGAAGATACAAGTGTAACATAAAAGTGCTAGACGATTGAGATTCAAGGACTGATATAAGACAGTCATCCGGTTTGTCACTGGTCAGAATTCAATTCCATTTAGCCTAGGGCACATACCAAATGCTTTTGCTTTAGCTGGACGTGCCACATTAAAAGTCCCCCTTTTCACATGCTGACGCATCTCTAGTCCCTACTTCACCTGTGGTTTTGCTTTCTCCATTCAGGAGAGTGAGCGCTATGCATACGAGTGGCAGAGGTGTTTGGAGAGCGCGCTGCAGGTAACTGAATGGCTCCCCACCCCCCCCCCCCCCCAGAACAGTCGCTTCTCTGATCATGCTCACTGAGGCTGCAGCTCTGGTTGGTTCTTATTGTTGCCTGCTCCCCGCCTCCTGCAGGTCATCAGCAAGGCCAACAACACCCTCAACAGCATCAGCAGCTCAGCCATCTGCACAGAGGTGATCCAGTCCGCTCAGGGAATGGAATATCTGCTGGGTGAGACTGCCATCTCACTGCTCACTCTGTACACACAGGGACCAACAGCTGCCACTACTCACTCACTACACATAGAGTTAAAGACAGCTGTGTAACTTCTCACTCACTACACACAGGAATAAAGATGGCTGTGTAACTTCTTACTCACTACACACAGGAATAAAGACAGCCGTGTAACTTCTCACTCACTACACATAGAGCTAAAGACAGCTGTGTAACTACTCACTCACTGCACATCCCTCTTACTCACTGTGCACAGGGACATGCAGAGCTGGTTCACTTCCTGATCACTCCACATTGGGATGTAGCTAACTGCTACACTACCTGTTGGGACCTAGAGCTGAGTCGCTACATGCTGGGCCATGCAGATTGGTCTCGATGTATGGTCATATACGCGGAAATTAGGATGTTGTGGGATATCAGTTATTTGACACTGTTTGTGTTCTTGGAGTAATTGGCTGTGTTCACACCAGATGCGTTTTATCGGCTTGGAAATGTGAGACGCACTACCTGTCTTGATTTTATGAAGCCTTCTCTGAAAAAGAGTGCTGTTGCTAGGCAACCACACTCTGCTCCTGTCAATCACTTATGTAACAAATTTAAAGGCATTCACCTTAATTATTTCACCCGAAAATAATTTGCCATGGATGTCCACATGGCACTAATTTGTCGCTGTGCTTTGGACCTCTTATTTTTGTCAAGGGAGTTACGATTTGTGAAATCGTACCACTTCAAGGAGCCAGAAACCGTAACAACCTACTTGTCTTTCATCTTCTTTATTTACAACGGAATCAACGCCCGCCTCTATTTTCATGCGATTGGACAGCAGAGAAAAGAATGATGTAGGCACCGGTTTCTCAGAGCGCTTCAAAATAGGATCATTTTCAGCTCCACACTCACCTAGAAACAGCGAGGTGCCCAGAGCGGATAAACGCGAGCCGCCTGGCGTGCAGTGTGGAAAACGCTGAAAATAATCTGAAAAAGTGCCCCCAGCTGCTCAAGCGCGTCCAGTGTGGACGCAGCCGCAGGAGTCTTTTCTGCTCTGGCGGGTCTGACTCCGTGTTCCAGCATGTGAACAGGAGAACTGTGCCTGCTGAGACTCCACTTTAATGTTCCTCATACCGGCGTCTGTGACACCGCTGCCTCAGGTCAGCTTGGTTACAGTACTTGTAGGTTAATTAAATGGGTCAGGCGGAGAGAAGGTGTTTTTAAACCTTTTATTCTCTGCTCATTTTTAGCATCACTTTTATGTGCTGAATGTTGTATCGAGCCTCCTACTTCTGTGTGGGTGGATCGAACCGATTGAGAAATATCCCAGCTCTTCCCTCCGTCTCCTCACCCCCTCTCTCTTCCTTTCTTCTGCTTTCCCAGGTGTGGTGGAGGTGTACCGGGTCACCAAGCGGGTGGAGCTGGGCATCAAGGCCACGGCCGTGTGCTCCGATAAGCTTCAGGAGCTGCTGAAGGACGTCAGCCGGGTGTGGAACAACCTGATGGGCTTCATGTCCCTGGCTAAGGTCACGGTGAGTGGCGGGCGGCATTGCCGTGGCTACAGTGTCGGTTAATAGCAGGTGACCTATCCTTACGCAAAGTTTTTGGCAGGTGGCTTGTGATAGGTTAAAGTTACAGTTAGTTGTGGGTGGCTGCAGTCAGAGTTATTGGTGGGCGGGGGTTGCCCGAGGCTAAAGCCACAGATAATGGCAGGTGACCTGCTCTGGGTAAAGTCACAGTTAACACTAGAAGGGCCGGAGGCCACGCCATCAGGCGTTTTTGACTTTAAAATTAGAATTACTCCAAGACTATAACTACAGTACCCTCCTCCTTCCATGACTTTTCCTAAATATTTGGGCTTAGAATAACTGCATTTTTGAAATTCAAAAAAATGGACTTGGTAGAGAAATACCGGGAGGTTGTGCCATTTTCTTTACAAAAACCCCGTCAGACAACAGGCAGCAGGTGTTCGTACTGAGGAGGTGCAAATGTATCGCTCTCTCCTCCGTCATGCTATTCAGCATCTGAATGACAGACACTTTGGTACGAATTTCTCAATCAAGCCCTAAACTAAAATTCATTCATTGCAATCCTGCGATGAAGTTGATGACTTTACAATGCGGATGAATAATTTTGGCTGTTGCCGTTTTAGAGGTGATAGGTTTAAAACTCTGAGATGACGCCTCAGACATAGAGTATGTTTTTCATTGCAACTGAGACTTTGAATAAAGCAAATGCTGTTGGAATAAGGCTGAAGACAACTGCGTGAAGTGCAACCTATTTGTGTGTGGTCCTTGCTCACACAAACCACCAAAGCTGTGCGTTCTCTGTGGATTTCATGAGTAAGAGGAGAGAGACGTGTCTAAAAGCACATTCCAAATAGCGGAAATAGGGAAATGGAGGAACTTAGCCTACTGGATTTGTTAGGAAGGAAGGAATTCCTTATTTAAAAATATTTCACTTTGTATTTCTTTAACCGCTTTTTCCATTTTGTGTTTTGTCTTGCTTTGCATATTTTAGCACTTTTAACAGTGTGTCTGTAATATGCATGTTTTTCTCTTAGCCAATATTACAAAACTGTTTTGCAACATATGTATTTGTAATCTTTATGAAATTCGGTCGCTGTGGGTGCAGAACTCAAAACCTGATCCTCAATGGTGGTAATAGGAAGAAAAAAAACGCGGCCTTTCTAATGTTAATTGCAGGTGCCTGTTCTGGGTAGTCACAGTTAATGGCAGGTAACCTATTCTGGGTGAAGTCGTTGTTATTGGCTGGTGACCTGTTCTGGGTAGTCACTGTTAAACACCTCGCAGGTGACCTGTTCTGGGTGGAGTCACAGTTATTGACACATGACCTGTTCTGGGTAAAGTTACAGTTGATGGCAGGTCACCTGTTCTGAGTGAAGTTACAGTTAATGGTGGGGGTTGGAGACTCGAGGCCGAAGTGGCGGGGCAGCCTCTGCCTTGTGGCTTCGTTCTATCAGGTGCGCAGAGGTAATATGATCTGATAGTAGGTGATGCGGCACTGGCTGTCCAGGAATTCTACAGTGACAGATGCAAGGAGATAAAGCTGGATTTACAAGACAAATAAATGACAAATATTGTGTGAGTAGCACTTCGCTGCCAAGAATGTTGCTGACTAAATGTGAAGTATATAGCGATGGGAAGTATTCCTGACGGTGAAGCCTGTGTTTAAATAGCCTTCCATTCGTCTTAATTCCCCACTAAGCCCTCCATTTGTAGCTGTTTCTAGAAAAGAAGAAAAAACTGCTCTACGGCTCTAAGAAATGAGTTTTTGTGAGCCACTCCAGATTTCACACATTTCTGCATTTGAGTCCATGTGTCAGGTCTCAGAGCTAAATGCACCTAGACTCATACAGCACTGATACTGGCCGAAATGGTGCTGTGCCGGGACAGGCTGCCCGATTGTGGAAGCGTGGAAGTGGCAGTGGCTGTGAGGCCATTATTAATGCTGTTTTTCTGGCTGTCTGTGCTGCAGCCTGATGAGAGCTCGCTGGATTTCTCCTCCTGTATCCTGAGGCCTGGGATAAAGAATGCCAAGGAGCTGGCCTGTGGAGTGTGTCTGCTGAATGTGGACTCTCGCAGCAAGGTGAGGAGTGTGTGTGTGTGTGTGTGTGCATGTGAGTGTGAATATGTGTGTGTGCCCGTGTGTGTGTATGTGTGAGTGAGTGTTTGAGTGTGTGGGCATGTGCGTGTGTGTGTGTGTGTGTGTGTGTGTATTTGCGTGCGCTTGTGTGTGCATGCTGCTCAACAGAAGCAGTTTTTGGTCATGATGAAAGCTGTTGCTCAAAACAAAGTAGAATTCCTTCTCCTGTCCGTCAAAGCATTTCTCAGCTCTGTCTCAGGACAGACTCCCCCTGTCTCGGCTCTGTCTCACCCGATACTCTGCCTTTTAGTATTCTTCACGCTCGCCTGCTTCTTCCACCAGAAAGTGTGCGATAGAGCCGGAGAATTACATTAACTCCAGTCTGTTTAAATTGATTCACAGCTCCCCGTAAGGAGGACTTTGGCAGTAATGAGAGAACAGCGTGTTTGTCAGGGAATTTGCATCTTTGTCTTGCCAGCTGTTAAAAGTGTTTAAGAAACAAAGCAACCAATCTGACTGACAGCAAGAAAATGAGTTTTTTTTTTTTTTTTTGTGCGCACAGCAGGGGGGCAGCGTGTGTGACTATGCTTCTGAACCTCTCATTCGCAGAGGAGCGCTACTTCAGACCGAGGTGTTGTGTGAGGAGAGGCACTCGGGCAGGCCGTTCCAGGGGACGGGGGTGTGTGTGTGTGTGTGTGTGTGTGTGTGCGTGTGTGTGTGCGTGTGTGCGTGTGTGCGTGTGTGTGTGTGTGCGCGTGCGTGCGCGTGCGTGTGTGCGTGCGTGTGTGCGTGCGTGTGTGCGTGCGTGTGTGCATGCGTGTGTGTGTGTGTGTGTGTGTGCGTGCGTGTGTCTGTGTGTGTGTGCGTGCGTGCGTGCGTGCGTGTGTGCGTGTGTGCGTGCGTGTGTGTGTGTGTGCGCAGTCTGTGGGTCAGCGTCTCCTGCGTACGGGGGGCATCTCGGGTGCTGGAGGATCTAATGAAAGCCTCTCATAAGCTTTGCTTATGGCTTGAGAGTCGACAGGCTGCACCACATCACTTAACCTTCGTGTTATGTTTGGGGTCGATTTGACCACACTCACTTTTATTTTAATTTGGTGGGATTAAAGAGCAAACATGCAATAAACCTAATGCTGTGTTTTCAGCAGTCCTGTACACAGGTGTGTTGGGTCATTTTGACCCCAGGCTCTGTAGCTGCATAAAACGTAAGAAAATGTGCAGCATGTAGACTGTAGCACCTCCTCAGGATTACTGCCTTAACCAATGATGTCACTCTGACTGTTGAAACGAGTGCCTGACTTGCCCTGTAGCCTTAGCCTCATTAATGTAAATGCTTAAAGATCACTCAGCGCCTATACATGAACTCCCTGCTGGCATCTGAGTTTGTTGTGTATGCATTAAACCAGAGCCCTTTGGTCAAACGCTGTGTGAGTCAGCCTTCTACAGGCTGTTCTATTGATTTTGCTTCATTTATTTTAAATGTTTTAATGATTTTTATCTAAATTTGGAATGCCCGATCGTATTCATCAGCTGTGCTCATTGCTGCAGCCTCTATCAGTCTGTGCGAGTGCGAGCTGCCCTCGGACACGTGCAGCGCTACGCACGCTGCTTACTTTCACACTGCAGTCCGTTCGCTGATCTTGCACAGATGGGAGTTGAAGGAAGACGCTTCATGTGCAGCTTGAGCAAGCAAGGCTTTGGCACCCGATTGGCCAGCAGGGGTCAGTGTTGAACGATGAGTCGTGGTCGTCCCAGCCTCCTGAACGCCTCCCTGTCTCTGCAGTGCAAAAGCCAATCGTGCGTCTGCCTGTGGAGGTTATGGCCGCGGTAGGCCCTGGCGCAGTTCAAATTCTATTCCGGTTTTAGAAGGTTTTATTTGTTTCTCCTGGATTTCAGCAGTTGACTTCATTCCCGTGTCCAGCTATAAGTTCTGTTTTGGTGTGAAAAGGTGCCATTCCTTCCGAAAGCCTTTTGAGGACAGAGTGTTGTGCTGAGGTCCAGTGAGCAAAGCCTCATGGGTAAATTCTCCTTGAATTCCAATCTGGAGCAGCTGACATTCAAGCAGGCTTCTTTATCAGCACTTTGCAATTAGCCGCGTCTCGTCTCTCCCCAGTGTCCATAGAAACAGAGCCATTTCATGTGGATAAATTGCACACCGTCACTTGCAGACAGGAAGGGAGAGAGAGAGAGAGAGAGAGAGAATTGGAGTGAGAGCGTGAGCGGGAGGGAGGGGATGCTGTGCCTTTTGTCCTTCGTTGTTCTCTCATTCTCATGAAAGACAGGCCACGGCCCTATACGATAATGTGTGTGTGTTTGGGTGTGACAGGAGGAGGAGGGGAACGAATACGCACACACACACACACGCACACACCTGTGACTTCAGTCATGCGCCTCATTTATCTGTTTTCTGTCTGTACCTCCCAAGCTTCCTGTGCAGCCAGACACACGTGCGTGCGTCCGTGCGTGTGTGTGTGTGTGTCCTACCGGATGTCATGTATCAGTATATGGCCTGACGTGTTATGGATTATGGATTGGTATTGTACAGACGTATGAACATACATAAGCACGTAAATACATGCATATGAGTGCTGTCTCTGTGTGGGAGGCCATGACTACTCATTCATGACTCACTCCTCTCTGCACAATCTATGCTGTTTTATGTTTCTAATATGAGCACTATCCATGCCTTTCACTGCACTGTTTGTGTGTGTGTGTGTGCGCATGCGTGCGTGTGTGTGTGTGTGTGCGCACACACTCCATATTCCATAAAAACTTAAGTACAAACATACATAAAGAAAAATGAATGGCAGGCATAGCTGTTACATTTCAGACGTTTGCATGTCAGTGTGATGATGCAGGTTGGTTAAACGTATATAACTAGCATCTGCAAGTTGGGTAGTAAAGTGTCTCTGGATGTGTGAGTTCATCGACACGCTCTATCGTATCTTCTCTCCCGTTTCTGTTAGCGTGTTTTCGATTCAATATGATTCATTCATGTTTTCCCTCCCGTCCTCCACAAAGGCTTTCAACTCAGAGACCGACAATTTCAAGCTGTTCTACGGGGGGCACCAGTACCACGCCAGCTGTGCCAATTTTTGGATCAACTGCGTGGAGCCCAAGCCGCCAGGCCTCATCCTGCCAGACCTGCTCTGAGGCTCTGCCCGCCGGCGCCATGGTAACACGCGCGCGTGGTAATCGGCTGTGGTGGTTGAAAGCGTTCCAGCTCCCGGAGCCACACGTTGAGGTTAACCTTGCCTTCAGGGGCGAATGCCGAAATCATGGTGGCCTGCCCGAAAAAGCTCAACTCGATTTGTTTTTTGTTCATTATTTGTATTATTTATTTATTCACGGTTTTTTTTTAATTTTTTTTTTTTACTCATTTACTTCTGGAACCGCTACCACCTAGCAGTGGAAATGCACAGTTGTGGTTGAACACAAGGCTGGGTCTGTGTGGAAAATGCTGCTCTCTTGTTACACTGTAATGTAATACCCATCTTGTGCTGTCATTGTTTTGCTGTTGTTTCCCCCCCCCTTTCTTCTTCTTTATCCTCGCCTGTCCCTGGCAAATCGCTGCTGAAAGCCCCATGTTTACTGCCAGGCTTTCAGGGCACTTAGCTCTCGCTTTCTTCTGAGCGAGGCAGCAAATAGCCGTGCTGGTACTGCTGCATGTACAACAATGCTAAATGTCTGAAATAATGTCGGGATGAGGGAGTGGGGCATTCTGAAAGAGGGCGGAACTGAGCTCTGGGGACTGTTGGCTAGATTGGGGAGCACCTCCCTTTTTTGGCCTAAAAGTTCAAATATAATCCCCTCCAATACTGGCCAAGTGAGTATCTGCTATGGCATATCACTGAAGGTGGGTCTAGATGTAGGATGAGGTGGCTATTGATTCAATGCAGAGTATGAACTTTGAAAAGCTGTAGTAACTAATCGTTAAAGATGCGGTTTTTAAATGAAGTGGAGAGAGAGCGATAATGTGGTAATTGTAGTCTTCAGGCCTAATGCTGTCTCTTTGTCTACTTGTTTAAACTATTTTCTGTTGGGCTGTGGTATCTTTCCTGCTGGAACTAAGGCTGTTTGGTTGCTGGGTCTTAAAACATTTTAATAGATTTTAAAACGGTAATTAAACCTTCCAAGGTTCTGCACTGTGCTGAAAGGCAGCGATATTCTTTCGAATGAGAATATTGTGTGACGTACTGATTTTGAATGTCTTTTGTATAGTTTCTGAGGGGTTGTATTATCATGGTGACTTGGTGAGTAATTATGAAGCACTGTATATATTTTGAAAGGGAGTGTGGCTGGGGGAATTTGAACTGGACTCGTCTGCGCAAGTGTCGGGCTGTTGCTCTCTTGCAGTGCCGCCAGTGCGCACCCAGTCTGTGGCAAAGGCATTTCCTGTCCTCTCTAACTCCTAGTGATTGCACTTTTTCAGTCTGTTACCTTTATTAAAAAATAATCACAATTATTAACTCCCTGGACATAGAAGTGATGGTATTTGTGTAATAAATGATGAACACTGCAACAAATGGCGTCAGCTTCATTTTAGTGATGCCACACACTTTCATCTGCTCAACATTTAGGATGAAATATGAAATAAGCTGCATCAATCCCATATTTTATGGCTTGCACATGGCTGGAGTCATAATAGTAATTATAATAATCATGTTATTTATTTATATTATTTCTTTTTGTTGTCATGAAACTAGTATCTTTAAAAACCGTCATTTTCAAGAACAGCATGTATTCCTGTTTATACTTAACATCGCATTATGGTTTTGTCGCGTGGGGTTTTGAATCAGCTTTATTAGCTTACACTTTCATTCGCATGGAGGCATTTAACTTAACGATGGTTATCCGTTGTCTTACAGAAGTGCACACAAAGGTTTGGTAGCAATAGTCAGTATATAAACCTACAACATGATGTTATATTCCATAACAGGTGCCAGAAGGACATCGAGGATATAGTGCTTTAAGTAGAAAATGGGTTTGAGGATATAATGTAGCAAAGGTAGGTATAGTAAACCCAATCTTGAGTTATAAACACTGACAGAACACAGAGCTGGATGAAAACTTATGTTAAGACCAAAAATGACCAAAAAAGATATAGCGGATAGGAGAGGTTTTCTTCCGACACCGACAGTTATAGCAAACTTGTGAAACTCCGCAGGCAGTGCCAATTTGCAGAGCCAGTGGCATTCAGACTGCAGCACACAGAGCTTGTAACGGGCCCTTCTGTTCGACAGGAGCTGTCTCCAGAAGTGAATAAAGTTGTGTGAATGCAACTGTCAGGCTGCAGTTATCAGAGACGGTGACTAACATCCGTAATGCTCCATGGACCTACCGAACAAAGGCTCCTCCCACTCACATTCACAACGTTTGCTTTTGAGTGCTCAGTGTTGCCAGTGCTTTCTATATCGGTCACACTGCTCTAATTTAATATCCTGTGGCAATGTGTTTTCTTTTTGAGATCTGAGATCGTGCCTCAATTGTGGAGCGAAATTGTCTAGCCGGAAATGAGATGTCTGCTGTATTGTGAGAGAAAACGACTGGGTTATGAACAATGTTTGCGTGTGCATGTCTGTGTGTATTGTGTCTGCTCTGTGTATGTATGTTCTTTGTGTGTGTTTGTGGGTTTTTTATGTTTATGTTTTTTTTATGTGTGTGTGTGTGTGCTTATGTTTGTGTCTGTGTGTGTGTGTATGTGATTCTGTGTGTGTATGTTTGTAGCTGTGTGGTGTGTGTGTGTGTGTGTGCTTATGTTTGTGTCTGTGGGTGTGTGTATGTGATTCTGTGTGTGTATGTTTGTAGCTGTGTGTGTGTGGTGTGTGTGTGTGTATGATTGTAGCTCTGTGTGTGTGTGTGTGTGTGCTTATGTTTGTGTCTGTGGGTGTGTGTATGTGATTCTGTGTGTGTATGTTTGTAGCTGTGTGGTGTGTGTGTGTATGATTGTAGCTCTGTGTGTGTGTTCACCCCTGCTCAGAGCTGTGGTGTTGGATTCTCTCCCCCCTTAAGGTATCAGGGCAGGCTCCCTGGGGAAATCTTCTGGCCTGTATTACGCAGCCCTGAAGTGTTGATGGGTCTCCGGGAAGATATGGGGGTCCACTTTACTATTGGTTCTGGGGCTCCCGAACTCCCTTTTCCCTCTGCCAGCCAAGGGCACATTCATCTCTTTCAACTCCTCCCATTCCTGCCCTTACCGCCTCAGATTAAATTTGCGTTCTAAAGTTTGGACTTTGGAGCACAACAGTGAGTACTCACGGCTGAAGGTTTGGTGGATGTGTCACGAGAGACTCTGAATGAAGCGTGTGGTTTAACGGGAGGGTCGGGTGCCTATCGAGTAGCTGAGCTCCTCATTCCCAGACCAGCGGAGCACAGCTATTTCCTTGACGGTACGGGAATTGTGCAGTTTGTATAGGAAAGACTGGGAAGTGGGTAAGCTGGCCCAGCACCTTAATACATACAGCTCTGGGTTGACTCTTCTACTCAGTTGCTCTCTCATTGCTCTTACCGTCTTCATAAAAAGAAAAATCAGCATATCGCCCCTTGACATGAACTAAGGAACTTAACAGAACTGGACTGTTTTCCCTCATAGCAGAACAGAGGTCTGTGTACCTGAACTTTCATTTCCAAGCTCTCAATACGTCTGCACATGATGTGTACACTCTTCCCTCTGATTACACTGTTTTGCAGAGGATGAAGAGATCAGTACCCGAGCATGCTTACCTGTGCTGGGAAGAGAGGAATGCATTTCTGAGGGTTCAGTCCACCCACCACCCCCCTCCAAACAGCTGTGGTCAACTGTCAGCAGTGTTCCAGAGCCATGGCAGTAACCCCTCCCTGTCTTTTTTTCCCCCAGCTCTATAGTTACCTGAGTGAAAAATAAATAGGCGCACCTACACTCCGGAACAGAAAGCGCTGAAGAGCGGTGCTTTTCAAAGGAGTGGTTATTGTTGGAGCGCTTTGTTTGACTCAGCCTGGATTTCATGTGCTTTTCAGTCCGCCTTTGAAAACTGACCCTGACATGAAATTGAATGCTGGTATAGAGTTACGTATTTGCATATACTATGGTTACTAGAGATTTAGATATATATTTGAGCACATTTTTTTTTTCTTTTATTGTCTTCAAAAATGATTGTCTTTTTTTATGTTTGAAAGAGTGCATTCATTTATGACATGATCTCAGATAATGGATTGTCTGTTTTCATTCCCTGGGGTAGACTGTGACATGGGGAGGGGCAAAACCAAGCTCGTGGCAGGGATAGATTTGCGTGGTGAGGAATAGTGTGTGTGGAAACGCATTGTCAACGTGCAGTTCATGTTTATTCCTGTGAATATGGCCCATCTGTGTGGAAGCACCGCATGCCCAGTCGGTGCCTGAGAAACTTATATAAACTTGTTCCTCTCTCAGCCAGTATCCCAAAGAGAACAGACAGGTCCTCTTTCCACAAAGGGGAGAAACACAAAAAGCGCAACAGCTCTCGTTACCAGAGTGTAATTTAGGCGGCTGATTTAATTTGCCTCTGTGTAAATCACTGCAAAGGTCACACGTTCCCTCTCCGCTCTCTCTCGCGACAGAGATCCAGAAAAGGCGCTCGCTCCAATGTCTGTTTTCCATTTTGTTTTCCGCTACATTCCCTCCCCCCCTTTTAATTTTTTACTTGAACGATTCAGTTGGGGAATCGGAGTAATCGCTGTCGTCCCGCATTCCTACCAGGAGTTTTCCCGGAAGAAAGAAATTGTGAAAACAATATAGATTTTAATGAGATAAACGATGAAGGGTATTCAGTTTAAAATGATTGTGCAGTTTGGCCCCCCACACCCCAGTCTCCCCCAAGTGCTGTAAATACAGAGGGATTTGTGCCTGCCTGCAGTTGTTTGGGTGAATGGAGGGGCATTCGTGCAGAATGCAGAGGTGATTGGAAGTGGCTCTGGGCAGAGTGGATAGCCCTCTCCTCCCCCCTTCTTATTTTTATTTTGTTTTATTTATTTATTTTTGCTCCTGGTGCGGTGGCCGGGCAGCTCAGCCAGCTTCCTTGCTCTTCGCTCTCGCAATTGATTGCTGTGTCTGGGCGCCGGTTCTGCATTAGTATTAATCACCAACAACACATCTGCCCTCGCTGACCGTTACCAAGGTTACCGCGCTTCTCATTCACTGTCCACATTATTGTCGAATGATTTTTTTTTCTCGCTGTCCTCCTCTCTCCTCCCCTGAGTGCAGATTGAGTTTCCTGCCACTTTGTGTGCCTTCTTTCTCTTCCGGCACATTTGCCACATTTGGCCGTTTGCGCCTTTCCCCAGCTGAGGCTGTGTGCTTCGTGCTAATCGCGCCTGCGCGTCAACAAAGCCCAGTGTTTCCAGAATACCATCAGCGGCGCTCCGCGTCTTTATGATGCAAATGATGACTGAGCTAATTAAAGCCTATTCTCGTAACGCTGTCTCCCGCGATGACCTTGATGATGGTAAGAATGTTTTTGATCATTTGGTGTGAAGGAAATATGGCTATTGTCTCCTTCAGCAAAGCATATTCTGAAAAGTCTGGGTATGTGGGTTTTTTTGGAGAAAAACTTAATTATGTTTTAATGGTTTTAGACTTTTTTTCTAGAATTGGCCTTTTAATCAGTAACTAATGTAACAAGTGTAATGTAACTGGCACAAGATGCAATTATAACTATAGCTGTAAGTAGCACTTGGCTAAACACAAAATGGCCACCAAAGACCTGTTTTAGCCAATATATTATTTTACAATCATGTTTTTTTAATGCCACAACTGAACCTTCAAAATTGAGACCAACCGTGCTAGATTTTGGAGCTAAATCATACGACCAACAGTATGAATACTGGACATCATATGACACTACACTCTCTGAAGCCAGACAGAAAAAAGGGTGTTTCATTTTTTATGCTTGGCTGCCTAGATTGTATGTGTCATTTCACAAATGTTTAATTTGTCATTCTCACAAAAAAAACGGACACTATCTCTTGACACAAAATTACTTTACAATGCCAGCTAGGCTTAGGATCACAGCCTCCCCTTAACATTAAAATATCAGAGGAAAATATGAAGAAATTTTAGGAAAATACAGTTCTCTTCCATTGAAAATAACACATCTGTCTATATGAAGAACAAACTTATGATTCATTTGGTAGGTCATCAGACTTTCAGAATTTTATATATAAGGTTATTTCCAAAGTGAGCCACAAAACTTTATAGCGGCAGAATGTCAGACTTTTCAGACTGTAAACACTGATGACTGATAGTCTGTTAAAATGTGAGCTTCTGTAATGAACTTGTACAACTGACAGACCTCACTCACACACAACAATTTTAATATACGTATCTTTTTAATTTCACATCTCTGAATTCAGGTGCCTTAAAATAAAATGTACTTTCATTCAGTATGTGCTTTTATCCTTGCCAGGAAAAAAATAAAAAAATAAAATGAAAACCCTTTCAGCTAAGTGCTAGAGTAAATGAGTAATATCACTGCAACATTGAACAGTTCCCAGGATACCCAAAATCCTGTTCTGTAGAGTGAATTACACAGTGTCATACAACTTGTGAGTTAATGCTGCATTGATTCATAATGTGAACATGCTAATAAGCAAAGAAAAAACGAAATTCAGTTTGCAGGAAGAAAAGTATTATACCAAATGCTAATTAGAATAATAATTAGAAAATGATTACTACTAATAATGAAAGAAATTACAAAGATGGAAAGCTTTCTTTATACATTTCTATGTTTCTACTTAGTCATTCTGTTAGAAAACTATATCTACGCTCAGTTTCAAAATGTCCTTTCACAACCCCTGATTCTCTACCAACCATAGCAGTATGCCGTTCAGTGAAATTAAAATGTACGAAAAGCCTGCAAATGTATTAGTCAGTAGTGATTATTTTGGAAATTAAAAGGAAAAACTCAGTTTCCTTCCAAAAAGATAGCTGGCTGAGTTCAACAGTTGGCTGAAGCAGGCTGGAGACTTGTAGACAGATGGTAGAAATAAATGTCACTGGATGAATCGGCACTGTCAATGCTCTATATATTTCTTCATTGAATGAGACTGGGGAGAAAAAGGTTTTTTATCATAATTAATAAGATTTTAGATTTAGACACACACTTACATAGTTTTTAACATTTTTTAAGCCAAACTTTTACGCATCAACTTTTCTATTACGTTACTCCGAAAAGCATTGACTGTCTAAATGTGTCTCTATGGTATTTATTGTCCTGGGTGCTACCGGAATTCTTTGAAATAACCGTGACAAGATGACCCACTTCTTCCCTTCCACAATAAAGACTGCGCAACATCACCATCACAGAAAACTAAAGTAGGGAAGGCGTCTGTGTCACTTCGTCACGAGTGTCGCCTGAGCCTCTAGTGCTCCACACGCACAGATAGACACACACACAGACACACACACACACACACACACAGACACGCACACATTTTTTTGAATGTTCCTGAGGACCGCATGATCCCGGTGCCGTTCCTCTCCTGTAATACGACCCTGCTTCACCGCTGTCAACGCCAGGTAATCCATCGTCCATCACTCAGCCCATCCGTCACTCGCAAGAACCCCAGACAGACGGACAGACGCTCGCCGACTCCGACCCAAGCAGGCTCGTTTCCCCCCTCCCTTTCCGTTTGCCCACCCCCCACCCCTCTTTTTTTTTCTCTCCCTCTCTCTCTCTCTCTCTACCCGCTGCCCTACATGCCCCAGAGGGGAACCAGGTTCCGCCGGTCCCTCTCGTACACGTCCGGAACGACCCCGTAGGGCGTCTGCACCATTTTGACGGAGTTCCTGCCGAAGAGCTTCCTCTCGTACTCGATGAGCTGGCGCCAGAAGCCGGCGTTGGGCCTGATGACGGGCCGCCGGGCCTTGACCCAGGCGTGGGCCTCGGCCAGGGAGACGCGGTGGTACTTCATCAGGTAGGCCAGGCAGAGGGTGGCGGAGCGGCTGACCCCGGCGGCGCAGTGCACCAGCACGGCCCCGCGCTTGCCCCGCCCCACGCTGTGGATCTTGTCGGCCACGCTGTCGAAGTAGAGCGAGATGGGCGAGTGCGGCATGTCCGCCAGCGGCACCTTGACGTACTCCACGTGCGGCCAGTTGAAGTTGGGCAGTTCGATGGTGGCGTTGACCACGCAGGTGATGCCCTTGGACAGCAGGAGGCTCCGGTTGGATGCCACGTTGCCGCGGCTGAGGAAGAGGGAGGGCGTGATCTGGGCGATGCCGCCCAGCACGCCCCCGCCGGACTCGGGCACCAGCCGGGGCATGCCGCTGGGCACGACCGAGCTGCGGTGATGGTGGTGGTGATGATGGTGGAAGAACCCCTGGCTGTGGGAGCCCATCGGGACGAAGGGAAGGAGCGGGGCAGACAGATGGGGGCGATGGGCGGCTGGGACGGGGGTTTGCTTCCTCAGCACGCTACAGCCATAGACCAGCGGCAGGATGGCAGATGAACGGTGGGGGCGGGCCCACGCAGAATTACCTGGAACAAAAGCAGACGCACATGGTTCTCTCAACCATCAAAAAAGCAATTTTCATCGTCATAGTCTGGTTTCAGAGTTCATCGTCTGGGTATATTTGCTGAGAGTAACTTCACAGTGGAAATATAAAAAGACAGACTCACTGTTGAGGCATTTAAGGATTTACGTAACCTCACAAATATACTGCATTTCTCAAGCAGGCACTCAAAAAGCTCATGGAGCAGCGCTTCCACACTAATAGGAATTCTGGTTATTGTTGGTCCTTCTACTGTTACCGCATGACAAGAACTACCATCAGGGCCTATGATCAGATCGGCTATTAACTCACGGCGGCAAGTCTAAAGGGCAGAAGAATGCAATGCATTTCTACTTAAAATGGTTCTGACCAGTGGACCCTTCCAGAATTTCCTAGTGTAGCGCAGTTGGCTTACAGACACACGCGAAAATGGCAGGAATGTGTCCGGCAGCTGTGGTACTGGGCGAGCGTTCGCTCCCCTGGCCCGGTCAGTATCGATGTGGACGCTGGCACACAGACGCGGCTGCTGTTCAGCCAGATGGGAGCCGTGTTTGTTCGGAGGCTTAGAAGCACTAATAAAATTCTGCTCGGGGGTCCGTGTGGCTTCGCTGGAACGATGAAGTAAATACAATTCAGTCATCTGGGACCTGGTCAGAGAGGTAGAGCGGCTTCTTTACAATTCGACCGAATGAATGCACAAATAAACCGACCGGGATTTAACAATACACCCATTCTGGAGACAGGCAAGATAAATACATTCTGATGCTTGAGCTAACTTGGCAATAAACAGCTCCGACTGATACTGAATGATACCAATGCATACTGCTTTGCAGAATGCACAAAGCATGCTGTTCAATCAAAGCAAACAGATGCGGGCACTGCTGCCCCTCTAGCACAATTCACAATTTTGAAAAGCCAGAGCTTAGACTATGGTGTTTTACATTCATAGAGTTAACGTTCATGCCACGCTGAAGCGCGTACACGTCACGGTTTTAATATGTATCCAATATCATACATAGTAGAGTGCTTTGTGGCCTATATTTGATCATACACACCTACCTACCCACATCCATAAATGGACACACGCACGCACGCACGCACGCGGTGGAGAACACAGCGACATGCGTATTCACACACGCACACCCAGCGAATGAGATCAGAGGGACGGGAGGGGAGAGCGGAATAGCTGCTTGCAGCCGGTTTGTCTCCGCGGGTGTCGGTCTGCGCTCAGCTGGTATCTGTGGGCCCACGCCGCGCTCGCAGCCATCCCTGCCAGAGCCCTGCTGGGACACGCCCACTCCTCCCACGAGCCGAGGCTTAGCAGCGGCCAGAAGGACATCCACGCCTCCGTCTCTACAGGTGGCCACGGGTCAAAATGACCGCCTGGATACTCGCCAGCCTGGCTTCAAGACTGACCACTCAACAGATGCCCCTCCAAGCAGTCAGCAAGGAGCATCACTCATAAAAAATACATGTTCTCTCTCCATCATTCTGATCCTCCTCAGCTATTTGACACAGTTTCCCACCATTCCCTGCTATCATCCCAGATTACCTTGGGATCTGTGGCACAGCTCAACTGATTCACTTCCTACTTTGATAGTCGCTCCTTCCAGGTTCCTTGGGTGGGGCAGTTTTGTGACCTCTCTACAGGTGTCCTTCAGGGCTCAGTCCTTGGTCCTCTCCTCTACACCCTCCTGCTCCTCTCCTCTACACTGTGTTTCTTGGTTCTGTTAAGTCCTCCCCCTGCTTGACATTTTCCTCACCCTGAACTACACCCCAGTGCTGACCTCTTCATCAGCTAGAAATCTCAGAGTGGTATTTTACAGCAAAATGTCCCTCTGTCAGAATATCACAGCAGTCAAGAGTAGATTCTTCCTAAACAACATACAGAGAATCCGACCCTTTCTCGTCAACACCATACCCAGCTCAGTCCAGGCATTGGTCATTTCCTGGCTAGAGACCACTGTGACCCCTTCCTCTCTGGTCTCCCTGCCTTCACCATCATACATTTGCCTACATCATCCAGAGCACTGCTGCTCGTCTGACCTATGGTCTCGCCAAGCTCAGTCATACCGCACGCCTTCCCCCCTGGCTACCAATATCGGCTCGAGTCAAAATCCAATCTTGGAGCCTGCCTATCGAGTAGCTGAAGGGTCTGCTCTGCTATATTTCCAAAAGATCATCAGACCCTACACACCAGCCAGACCTCTCCGTTCTGCAACATCTAAGGACCTGGCTCCTTCCCACCTGCTTGCCTGCAGTCTGTTCTGGCCCCCCAGTGGTGAAATGAGCTTTCCACTCTGGTCAGGAGAGAAAAAAGCCTACTCCTCTTCCAAAGCATTCTGAAGATCCCACTCTGCTGACTGCACCATGGCTCCCCTGACCCACTTTAATTATATCCTCTTTCTTTTGTGATTTTTTTGGGGAAAAAGAGGTTTGTTGTGAAGTGGTATTTACTTTTGTTTACAATACTAATTGTTCTTTGTTCAACTTTACATTTATTAATTATAAATGGGCCTTCTAGGTGGCATCACTTCAATTCTTTATATTTTTGAGACTAAAACTGATGTTCTCCAAATAGCTCTGGATAAGATCATCTGCAAAATGATTGTGATGTAATGTAAACCCATCAATCTAATTATACGTGTTCAAGTCTGCACATGCATGCAGAAATGTTTCTGTGGGTATGAATGTGTGCATGTATGCAGATACCTGAGTGCATGTATGCATGCATGCCCTTGTGCAGGAATGTGCATGCATGCATGTATGCAAATCTGAGACACCACAATTTTTCTCCAGGGCTGAAGCCTGGCTCCCGGTCCTCCAAGCCTGGCGCTCCCTCATTACCTGCTCGGTCCTGCCTTCCTCTGGGCCTCTGGAGTCCCTCACACACCTGCTGCTAACACCGCGCCACTCCACTCACACACAGAGCGGGGCCGAGGGACAAGCCGAGGCACAGCTGTATCTGAATTCCTGGTTAGTGTATTTCTCCTCAGTTGTTGGCAGACAGCAGTTATTATGTGCATGCCTGCAGACACCTGAGGTGTACAGCAGGCCAATGGGATGAGAGTTTTTAAGCCTGAACAAGCCGGGAATGCATTAACCCAAGAATCCCAATGTAAATCATTTGCAGTCACTCGGTTAATGCGTTTCTGTGCCAGGCGAGATGTTGCGGTCTACAGCTGCATATTTCTCTGCGCGTTGTCTTTATTGGTTACGGTGCCGGTGCAAACTTTTGCCAAGGTTGTCAGGGGAACAAATTACCCCAACAATTGTGATGACAGTGAGATGTCTGATGAAGGCAGAATTTAAAAACCATGATTTAATGAAAAGCCAGAGATTCTTGGTGTGGTGTGGAAACATGTCTCATGAAAGAACACACTGCTGCGGCCATCCAAGTGTGTGTGAGTGTGTGTGTATTTTTGATAGATAGAGAGAAATCTGGTGCGCTATTTCAGGGCTCTGAGGGAAGTGTGACAGTAGAGCAATCCCTTCATCTGCACAGCTGTTATTCCCTGTCTCAGCTGAGAGAAAGAAGTGTGATCCAGACAGAGGAGAGCTGAGGGCATATCCGAATGACACTGTAGGACAGGAGTCAGGTTCCCGTGCTCAATACCCTGTGCAAAAACACCAATGCGCTTCAACGGCCAAAAAAAACTGACACCCGTCCAGACCAAAGGATATGGTGGAAGTGGTTATAATTAGATAAAGTAAACATTACTCTGTCAATGAGGCACCTGGTGATACACTATAGCAAGTGTTAGGAGTAACGCAAGGGCTAACGATAATAAAAATGTGTCTGTTGAGCAGGGTATGAGACAAGCACTCGGAAGCATCATCCCAGGAGAACAGGAAAACACAGTTACTCTGGAAACCTGGCGTATTGTGGGCACCGTGGGTTTCCATAGCCATGCTTAACACCGCTAATCCCCTACACACACACCGGCCCCCTCCCTCACAGCTTCGCACTGGCCGCAAACCTGACAGCCAATATTTTGTCTTGTTTGACGTCACCGGAACGAGCAAGACAAATATGATCCACTGTTATAGCACCGGTTCGTGCAAAATCACACCACCCTTGCCCCACCACCAGCACTCCTTCACACACCCACAGGTTAACTTACACCTAAAAGGTGTTGCGAACCAGAATTCTGACACCCCCCACCCCTCAAAATGGAACATGTTGTTGCTGACATCTGGGAGTCAATATTGAGCAATGAATGAGAATTTTCTATGCTTACACACAAAAGTATTGTACCAATTAAAACTAATTTGAATTAAAGGACTATTGTGCACACAGTATATACCAAAGGGAAATATACAAGCAGTACCAATTCATGTTTTGTTCATATATTTTATCATTTTTGCTTGATGTGAAATTTTTTACAAGTGTTTCATTTTCTGCTTGATGTCATTTCTGCTTTTGACTATACTCAACTGCCCGACACAAATAACAGAACCCCCTGCACATTCTAGGTTTGTTTATTTAAGCTTCACTGTAGTATTGACTAACAGTGTATTCCTTAATCTAAAGAAAGTAATTCAGTTGCACATGGAACCCAGATTATAACTATTCAAAAGTCTGTTTAAACAGAAAGAGAAAAGCACACAGAGGCAGTACCTCCAAGAGACACCTTCAACACTAATAGGCCCTTCGGAAACACAACCCTGAATGCATCTTCCTGTCAATTAGCTTGGCCTATTGGTAGCAGTGGCTATGAGCTACCATGTTGAGTAGTTTCAGTGTCGAACAGTTGAAAAAAATGTGAAATGCTCAGTTAATCTCATAGCCTTCTCTCAACTATTGCTAATCTCAAAACGAACAACATTGTATATTCCTCATTAAAAACATGTAATTTATTTTTTAAATGAATGCATGTGTGCTCTGTAATGCGGTTAAACAGTGAAAACAAACATACCGTATTTGTCAAATATTATTCACTGATCAACAAATGAAGCGTGAAGCGCAGAGGCAAACACCCCACCCCCCCAAAAAAAAAAAAAAAAAAAAAAACAAGAAATAAATGGACTAAGAAGGGTCAATTTGGAGTAATCATGCGCTGTTGTTTCAGAAGGTAATAACCTGGGTCTAATACATTAAAAAGGAAACAGAACAACTTGCAAAATGACAGAAACACCAGGTTGTCACATCAATCCGACTTGTTAACTTGCAAGCGAAAGAACTGCGTTTGGAGCACGAATCAATATGCACTTATTTCTGCAGCAAATCTTGTCGCGACCATCCTTCAGTCTGGTTTATCTTCGGCTTTCTATGATGTTTTTGAACTTCATCTACTGAGCCAACCGCATCTAATCTTAGAGCTTCTGATGCTAACTCAATAGAAACATGTTAAAACACTAGCAATGAGTGACAATATGGGTGTAAATTACCGTGCACTGGTGATATTTTTATAGGTGCAAATTATCCTGCCCTAAGTAGGCTACATGAGCAACAATAATCAGTTTCATGGCTAAATTGGAATTAATAAACTGATACATTTGATTGCGCGACGCTTCCTTGTTCAGTCTTCTTTGCAGTCAGTATAACAGCAACAGTAACCTATAAGTACATCCTAAACGTCAAAATGTCTCACCTCGAACAGTCTTCAAGATGGTCACGTTAGCAGCAATAAAGATACACAGCCTACTGTAATGCAGAGCTAAGGTATGAGCAATGTGTTTCAAATGACAACACAGGCCGACGCAAGGTATTTTAATAAACTTTACAAGTGTGCACAAAACTAGGAACCAATACATGCATTTTGTCAGTAGCATAGCTTTCTTATCGTATGTCGGACGAAGACATGGTGAAATGACTTATGAAAGGTATAACTTACCCCACTACTTCTGAGCAGCTGCGGCGTATTGTCAATTGCGTTGCTAGCGAGTCGCCCCAGTCAAAACAAGGTAAACCAAACTCCTGGATGTGACGCTCTTCGAATAGGCTACAGCGACTGTCCGCGTAGGCTTCTGAGTCTATTTACAATTTAACATCTATCCGATAAAATGACTGGAAGCGCCAGAGAATAATTAGGAACGGGAACAGAACTCTAAATACCACAAGAGGTTTATAAAACGGAGAAGAAAAATCTAGCATTCGCAGCGCCGGTATGACGAGAGAGAGATCTCAGTTCTACGTTCTACACTGAAAAGCCCCCCGCCCCCCTGAACAACGGACGCATCTTTTTCTGACTCCGTGCTGAGAAAAAAATGCTCTTGTAGGCTATTGGCTACGTGCCGGTTCGTTTTTTTTTCAATCACCGGTCTGCGAAACCTATTGTCAGCTTAATATAATATATGCTTATGAAGAATACACAGACGTTGTAAACCTGCTTGATTTGCACAGTATTTCGTAGCCTATGTTTAGTCCTTACAACTGACTAAATACAACGGTTCTAAATACAAATATTAGCCTATCATACAAGTTATGCAAATTATATTAAACACTATTATTAGCTGTGCTTACTGTTATTCATCTGGCTGCGAACGAAGGATAATGGCTGACGGGTACACATCCTTTAACACTGATGTAAAATTTTAATTTGGATGTTTAATAAAAGAACGGTAAGCCCCATCTTGGTCTCCCATTGTATTTTTGTAGCAGGTTACTAGTTTCCCATTGTTTCAGACGTCACAGTCGTTATGTCAAGTGCAATATCTTGGGGGCACATTTTTGCATAGTTATCTTACGAATTTCGCAGTTGATCCACTAGTCTGTACGTTTTCCTCACATTAGGTAATTAACATTTTAAACAGAATATCTTAAACGCGTACACCAATGAGAGAAAAAGCACACTGACTTAATTAAGATCATAAAAACGGAGAGAATGCCCTGTTTGACGTCAAGAGCGCGAGAGGCAAGGGAATCGCCCAGAATAGCTCGAGAGGGTCGCGTGTGACGAAGATGGGCGTAGGTGTAAAGACAGGATTCCTCCACTGCCTGCGTCTTGATCGAATAGAGTAAAAGATGCCGTGTCTCTTAAAGCGGAGGAGTGATGTTCCAACCCACACAGTTGTAGGTGCACAAAGCTAGCAAATTATCACATGCGCTTTATAGGTAAGAAAGCATATTCAAAATCCATATAATTTCTGGTATGTATCAGGAATACAAATTAACACGTTCACCTATCAGCATCCGCGTCTGGCGTAGAATCGAGAGTGACGTTAGTGGACAGGATTTAGCTCGATTATCGAGGAAGTTTCTTGACGCGTCCTTACGCATTTTTAACACAGGAATTGCGTCAGGGGCAGCGGGTGCTTTTTGTAGACGTGTGTATGGCTAGGCAAGTAGTATAACTGCCTAATTAACAGATTAACTTCCATACCGTTTATGGATGCTGATTTTGTTTAATGCAGTTTGTGAATGCTGATTGGATTGTGGCAAATAGATTATATTTGAAAATCAAAAGTAATTATGGCTGTACTGATACTGTCATCGTCAATCATTAAAATTTTGTCAGGGTAGCTTTCAGTTTGTAACATCCCCGCGTCGCAGTTGCTGTCTTGACTTCCACACTGACTCCATGAAAAAGGCATCTGTCACTCATCTACATAAACCCGTGCTGGCCGTGCTTTTGTAATGTTGTCACACCATCCGTTATTTTAGGACGCCCGTCATACCTCCCCTGTGATTCATGTTTGTTACTCTGCTGCAATTTCCATGTACGATTCATAATCCCAGGGATTTTAACATTGTAACTATTTTCGTTTTGGCAATTCTTCTCTGTCTAGGCCAAACTATGGAGCAACCACTGAAATTACTCTGCAAGCGGTGTGTGTGTGTGTGTGTGTGTGTGTGAATATATATATATATATATATATATATATATATATAATTTTATATAATATATGTATAATTTTTATCACTGAATGTTTGTTGTAGTATAGATTTTAGCATGGCAGAATATATAATTTTTGAGACCAAGACCACAGACTCGTGTCCCCTCCAGATCTTAGGAGGACATGTCCTTTGAACATTATAAATCACAAGGGACATAGCGGAATTGGACCTAGAATGTTTTTTAGTTTTGATATTCAGTTATTAAATTCAAAAAGAATTTGAATTGTAAGTAGCAGTTATGTTAATTATATAACAATTGTCAACATCTTAAGCGAATCAGTAATTTAAATATTATACCTCAAAGCATTCTACAGACATATTTGGCATGTGGGCTATCCTTCATTTTGGTTTTTCATAACTAAATGATAACTGTCAGAGGAATTTGGCAGTAAGTTTGCATGTGACGTGCCCGAAACGATATTCTATGACTTTGACTGAACTCGTTTGGAAAAGTAAAATGAGCAAGGGGACTGTTCTTGTTAGAATGTCATCTCACACAAAAAGGAATATAACCAGGATTTTCCCAAACCTTCTCGATGTTTAATGTTAGCTGGGTACTTCATTTACACTTCTTATGCATTTCTGTTAATCTCTTCAGTAAAAGTTTTCACACAGCACAGTTTCTCTTAGTTTTCCATTTGTAGCAAAGTGCAGTGACAGGTAATACTGCACCTAAAAGTGTGTGAAAGAAGATATTAGTGTCTTGTGAGTGAGAAAAATATTGCTTGACGGAGAGAAAAAAGAGATCAGGTAGCAAGGCAATGGGGGCTATTTTATAGTGCTCCTAACAGAGAATGTAATATGTGCAAACAAATCTCCAGGTGCCAGAAATATGTAAACCACATAAGGAAAAATATCCATCAGCACAGGTAATCTTTGGACTAAGAAGCTCTTCAGCAGGTCCTGTTTATGATGCTCCACATGTACCACCCACTACTACTATATTTTCCATTCAAATGTTACAACTGTTTGCCCAACGGCGTTTTCTGTTGATGGGAAAATGAGACTTCTCCAGGTCTGTAAGTAAATGAGCACAGGTGGCTTAGGGTTTTAATGAATATGGAAACTATCTGTCAGACCTCCAGGGGAATCACTGGGTTAAATGTCTTCATTTCCCCGTGCAGAAATATCACAGTCAGTGTACAGTTATGTTTAAGGCTGAGCACGCCACTGTAAAGGAAAAACATAGTGTTACTCGGGTCAATTTTCACAGTAGCGCTATATCTGTTATTAGAACTGCAAGACCCACACTTTACTCTCGCTCCCTTACCTTGCCTGACGCCCTGACCCAAGCAAACATTTGGCAAGGGTGCATATGCATGCCTATACTTAGTCTAATATCATTTCAGCTTTTTGCACATAAAAATGCCTTCACTCTTGCAACTATAACAAACACTATGCCTTATTCAACAAAAGTAGAAAACCTGGATAAGTGTATCTGCAAAATGAATAAATAATTAAATACATAGACAACAATTAAATCTGTAAGATGAGCACAGGAAATCACCAGCTTTAAAGCATGAATGTATCTATTAATTCATAATATGGTGGCAAATTCATAATATGGTGGCACCTACTTAGAGGAGAAGGAGGCTGCATGGCTCTAGCGTACTGCACTGTAAAGGAGAAATAAGATTACATGCATAATCTGCTGAGATCACTGGATGACAGACATTCCAGAAGGCGGCCAGCCGGCTGGGACTGGTGGCAGCACCTGAATCAGGGCCAAATGCCTTGCCCATACAGCTAGTCTTGCCGTCATCATCATCTTCATCATTAGCATCACCTTCAGTAAAGCATCTTTACAGTCATCTCAAAGCCTGGAGTTGCTGGGTGTTATATTACCCACAATTCTGCTGCTATGGTTCCAGTTTTACGTTGTGCCCTTCGATAAGACCGGTAAGACGTTTGAACTGAAGTAGAATAAGTCTGTTGCTTTCATTCTGTACACTGTGAGGTGGTTCAACCAACCAGAAGAAGAATAGCACAAAAAACAAAGGACAAGCTAGCATTCTATCTAAGAACTCTAGCAATGTAAGCTATCTGTTCCCTGTTAAAACTGGAGGCTTACTGCTGGAAGGGTATCAGCTTACACCTGTTGCCCTGTGCAATTCAGCAAACCCTACACACAGGCACGGACAGAGTCAGAGGAGGACAGAGATCAGAGATAATGATAATGCTTGTTGCCGCAGCGGAAGGGATGAAGAAGGAGAGAGAGAGAGGGCGAGGGACCACGATGAACAGCAAAAGAGGGAAAGAAAGAACGAGAGGGAGCCTGCCACCACAGCTAGCATGGCATCAGGCGTAAATGTCAGATGAGTCACTGCCGCTCCTGTGAGACAATGCAGTTTAATATGGATAGAGCCCTTTGAACAGAGGCAGAAAATTGATAGTGACACATGGAGCTAAACAAACCGGCGACACCCGCGCCCCGGCTGGGGATGAAAATGGCCACTTTAGGGGAGTGAGACCGGCCATCATCTCGTAAAACGGGCCTCTGTCTGCTGTCACCCCGATGATTGCACGGTCTCGTAACACCTTTCATCATCTCCCAAAGATTCAAATCTTCAAACGGTTTTCCTCTGACAGCCTAATTTCCCATCTGTTCATGCAATCTTTGTCAAACAATATCTGTTTGACAATCTAGATATTTTTAATTAATCAGAGTGTAATGACATATGGATATGCTTTTATTGTAATTGTATTTTTCTGCATATTGTTTATGGTATCACATTTTATTATATTGTTCCAGATACTACTACCATTATTAGTCCTAGTTTCCTTCTTTTACTACTGACATTTCTAAACTCTCAGGAGAAAGAGTTCCAAAAGGTTCCTCTACGTCTCCATAGGAACCCTATTTATTCCTTTCTTGTAGAGCAAAATGGTTAAATCTGGAAGCTTTCACGCATTTTACACATTTCATAGGGGGTTGCATATAGAAATATAAGGGGTTCCCCTAAGAAGACAAGCCAAAGAAACCTTTTTTCTGACATTGTACTTCTAATAATCATAATCATTGCAATTGTCATAATAATAATAATAATAATAATAATAATAATAATAATATTTCAGATGTTGTGGAGTACATGCACCTGGCACAGCCTGTCTAAAATGCAGATTGTGCTTTGTGGCTGATGGCGGAGATGGTAGGCATTGCTGCGAAAGAAAGCCAGCTCTCTGTCACCAGGGTCTGAGTGTTTGTTGTAGCGACACATAACACAGAAACGCAACACACAACACTTACCGGACAGGGGGTTTCAATAGCGGAATTAAGAGCAGGCCGTTCCCCTCGCCCCTGCGTTCACCGGGGCAGTTCCAACTTCTCCAACAACAGCCGGCTACGGGCCAAGGCAGCAGGCATGATGGAATGTGTAATAGTGAGAAACACAAGAGCAGCACTCAGAGCAAAGATGTGTGCCGCGCGGGTCCCGCCCCAGCCTGGTGCTGGTAATATCAGCTGTTCAGCTATGGCGCCCTTCCAAAACTCCCTCTTCCCCCCCCCCCACCCATGGCCCAAAAGCACCAGTCATCTCTTTCAATCTCTCCTTTCTACTCCAGCGTGACACAGACCCTCTCTTTCCTGCCTTCGCCCCCCTTGGCAGATGGATGGAGTTCCCACCACACCCTGAGAAAGCAGAGTCCCTCCCCACCTTCACATTTACCTCTGCAGCAGGGGTCTGGAACCCAGGCCACGGTGAGCCACAGGGCCTGCTGGTGTTCGCCGGAGCTCAGCGCTGCTGGTTTCTTGGGTCTGGACTGGTTGCTCTCTTGAAAACAAAACACTGCAGACCCTGTGGCTCTCGAAGACCTGGGTTGCAGACCCCTGCTCTGAAGTGCCACCTCATGTGAATGACAGGGTCCCTTAGTCCCTCCTTTTCCTTTTCCCGCTTAGATGATGAATGAATTCCTCAGAAAAGCACAGTCACTCCTAACCCTTGCCCGTCCCTCTAAAATGCCACCTCATCAGAATATTGAGGAGGTCTCCAGACTTGGCTCTCATCCTAAGCTCCAACAATTGAACTGTAGCTGTACCACTGATTCAGCACTGCCGTAAAGCGACTGCAGTTTATTCCTGAGAGAATGCGGAGTAACACAATCTTTTCATGACGTATCACAATGTGAGAGTGCTGAGCTTACGACTTCCCTTGCCACAATTGCTTATCAAAAGCCTGTGATTGTCGTACAATCGCCATGACTGTTATACCTGATTAAGGCTCAAGTAGAGAAGCCACAGTGAAGACTATTCAGCTCGGTAACCAGACGCAACCCAGTTTTTTGGGAGCCCTCCATCGACAGCGTGAAAGCATTTGTTTGGTTGTTATGGTGAGGAGTGATTCATCTGCATTCAGAGGGGAGCTTTGACCATTTTTCTCTTTATGGCAGGGAGTGTGAGTCAGTGAGGAGCTGCATGTCGACAAGGGGGAGAGCCGCAGCAGGCTCTGAACCTCCGCTCTGGTTAGTCACGATTCCTTGGTCTAACCAATGAGCAGGGAAAACTGGGCCCTACGTGTGTGTGTGTGTGTGTGTGTGTATGTGTGTTCATGTGTGTCTGTGCTACTCAGCTCACCCTTGTGAACCCTGTTCTCTCTGACCAATCTTCTCTCAGCTGTCAGCTCCAGTATGCCAGAGAGCTGGTTGCCAAGGAAACTCAATGTGTTGTCAATGAAGCAAAGGAGCTCACCTCTGTGCTAATCGCTACCTAGCAATAAGGGCTCGAAGTGAAGAAGAGGAAGGGGGGAGGGGGGCAGGGAGGCAAAGAGGCAGGGAGGGGGGGTTGGAGGTTCTCCCCTTTTAACAAAGCGTGATGCAAATTTCTCAGACCTCCAGGGCTCTGGAGATAGAGGAGAAATGCCATGGATTCATTTATTCATTCAGTGTACAGAAAGCCTCTCTTCCCTTTTCATTAAAAATGGCATGTACTTGCACTTGTACTGTCAAATCAATAGCAAACAAGACAAATGATAAGACTTTATAGAACACCCTGCCTCTTGTCCTGAAGAACATCGATTTTTTCCCAGTGCTGTTTCTTGTTTTTCCCCCTTTTATATTCCTGATGTAGCTTTTTCGGCCTGTTTGATTATGCACATAAGAAACAGAAAGGAAGATTGATACCAGATTGTTTCGAACATTACACCAAGCGCATTCCCAGAGCGGAGATGAACTGGACTCTAATGGTATGCATAATATGGATGCCCTGGAACTTGTGTCAAAAGCAAACGATGCAAAATGAGACAAGTGGTCCCATCTGTGCTTTGTGTTAACGGGTCCTCCAGGATCTGTGGCCATTCCAAAAAAAGAGTGTGACATGCAAGCCCTTACCCTGATAGAGGCAATTGTGGCGATAGAGACTTCGGACTAAGGGACACTGATGTCACGTGCCTTTAAGGGAACACTTGCCCTGCTGTCTGAGACTGTGCTTTGTCTTTTAGTAGTTACATACGACAAGAGCATCTGATGAATGAACAAAACAAGTGTCCTTAATTTATGTTCAGTCTGATCCTTTGCTTTTTATCAGCTGAAGGAGAACCAAGCCTATTTCTGTAATGCAATCTGTAGGCCTTCATACCACAATAGCACTTAATAACCTAAGCTACAGAATTAGCACCTTGATAAAGCCTATTTATCCCCAAACAGTATCACCATAGGGCATTTCAAGTCAGCTAGAAAGCCTGTTAAAAAACTACCATCTAGTAACACAATTGATTAGCCCTGCCCTAGAATTACAGGCACAACTGTCTCCTCTAGACCATGGGTGGAAATTGGCTAGGTTTTGGGTGTGAGTGTTGAATTATGGGTAAGAATAGAGCCACCTTGTTGTGTGACCACTGCTGGAGGCCTTGGACCGGCCACAGTGCTTCAGACAGCAGAGTGCATTTTGTTTTGATTCACTGTAGCATTCTATTTCCTTCTAAAATAAAACAGCTTGCTGATGAGTCTAGCACTCTAGCACAGGTGAGCCTCCACACATAGAAATGTGACTCTGGATGCCCTTGCAAAGCCCAAGTTGATCTCACCATGCTGGCAAGACACCTCATCGTGTCTCACAGGTTCCACTCCTCTCCGCCGTAGCGGTGTTGCGGTGGAGATCTTGTAGCCTGCACACAGAGAACAGGCTTGAGAAATACAGATAAAGCCTTATAAAGCCTAAAGATGAATCACACCTTCACAATGCAGGAACCTCCGATTCACTGACAAATTGGTTGGTTTATGAATCGCAAATGAGTTTCCTATTTATTGCCTTTTTAAAAACAGCTGCACCGTTTACGTAATCCAGCTCTAATCTACAGGAACCCCTACAGAGGACCCATCTGTGTGTCTGTCTGAAAGTCTGTGAATGTGGGGATAGAGCCTCATCTCTTCTGATTTTAACAGGCTGTCATTGAGAACCGATTAAGCCCTTACCTATGAGGATCTGTCCAAGTCAGTTAAATTAAAATACAATGTACGTGAGATTCTACTGAAGAGTATCTTGTCCTTGCTGTGCCTTCCCACTGTCTTTAAAATTGGAGCCGCCATCACCCTGCTCCTTACAGTCTCAAGAGCATTATGGAGACTTAAAGGCAGCGTTACATGCACATTGACACACAAACACATTCCGGCTGTCTCCATGACAACCAACCTACTGCACCTAGACAACATAAGACACAACAGGGGTTTAATAATATTATTCAACAACTAAAACAATGACTATCAAGACAAGTGAAACAACTTGAACATTCTGAACTACAGTAAATTATGCAACTGTCAAGATGGTAAATATAATTGTTTCCAGGAAACAGGAACTAATGGTTTATCTTTGGACGTTTCTTGACCACCTCAGTCAGGTCACAAAAAGAAAAAAGACCACACCTGTGAGGACAGGATAGATCAATAAATACTTGTCTGGCTGCCATCTGTTCAGCTACTAAACCTGCTGTGCTTCTTTTATGGCTCCTATTTTTAGGAATGTAACTGCATCTTAGCGCTTGTATCTTAGGTACCTGGCCGGCTTCATTGTTGAGCTCTTCCGAGGCTGTAAATATGAGTCTTCAGTCCCTTTTCACATTCACAATCCCCAGGGGCTGCACCGTGCACACACAGGACAGTCGATAACACAATAAATAAGCATTGACTGGAAAGCAGCGCTAGAACATCAGCATGCAGACGTTTGGCATACGATTAGCTTTTAGATGAACATGTGTGCGTTACACTAACCAGAACACAACTTTGAGTTTTCTGAGAGCCTTACAGTATCTGTAGGTGCAGAATTATCTTAAATTGTATTGCTCACTTGGTGCAAAAATACATGCTAATATCTATGTGAGCAATGTTAAGGCGTGTCATAGAATGAATTGTGTAAAAGAACTGCATTATAACACATTCAATGTTCATTCTTATTGGATTGGATTGCTAGGAGTAGGTTGTGTGTATGTGTGTGTGTGTGTTTTACTATCTAGGAACAAGTGTGCTGTCTTATTTTCCATTTACAAGTTAATTAAGTGAAGTTTGAATAGGATTTTCTTTTTTTCAGTGTTGAGACATAGTATGCAATTCTGTAGTGCTGACTGATGCTGGAATCTTATTCCTGTCAAGGAAAATTGGTGAGATCAAGATGTGCAGCCAAGGAGGGTCTGGACCTGCCAGACGAGCAGAGGTTGGCAAGCGGTGAGTTGAAGCAGGTCTGGTGGACGGTCTGGTCATCGAATGAATGCAGGAAGGAGACTTAACCTCCTTTGTTCCTTTGTGCCAGCGGCAGCCCTGAATCTATCGTGAGCGGCAACCGGAGGTCGCTGACGGAAGACGAGGAGACGTGATCGTTTCGTGCTCTCTGTGTGGCTGATTTAAACTGCATCTTGCATCATGATTTCAGGTTTGAGCACAGAAGCCAAAGAGGAGCTCCTGAGGCAAACCAGTGATATGGCGCCCTCCTCTGTAAGAAACAAGTAGGCCTACATCGTTGGTAAGTACACCATAGTGCATTCATAAGACTTAAACATGAGTTAAAAAATGTTAAATTCTTGGACTATAAGTGCTCTTATGGAAACAGAATATACTGAAATATATTGAAATGTATCAAAAAATATATCACAACATTTTACTATATGGGAATTTCTTTGCATGTTCTCCCCGTGTCTGCGTGGGTTTCCTCCCACAGACCAACGTCATGCAGGTTAGGTTAATTGGACAGTCTAAATTGCCCATAGTTATGAGTGTGTGAGTGAATGGTGTGCATGCCCTGCGATGGAATGGTGTGTGTGCCCTGCGATGGACTGGCAAACTGTCTAGGGTGTATTCCTGCCTCTTGCCCAACGCACGCTGGGACAGCACCTCCTGTTGTCCAGACCAGGAATAAGCGGGTATAGATGATGGATGGATGTAATATATACAAATTATTGCCAATTTCAGATATTGCTAAATATATATTTAAAAATAATAAACGCTGCAATAAGTATTTAACATATTTAAGTTCCCTTTAAGTTCATGTAGGGATATTCATTTTGAGTTTGCAATTCCATCCATCCATCCATTATCTATACCCGCTTATCCTGGTTAGGGTCATGAGAGGTGCTGGAGCCTATTCCAGCATGCATTGGGCAAGAGGCCGATATACACCCTGAACAGGTCGCCAATCTGTTCACTTACAAACTCATACTTGCACTATGGGTAGCCTACCTGCAACTTAACCTACCTGCATGTCTTTGGACTTTGGGAGGAAACCAGAGTACCCAAAGGAAACCCACACAGACATGGGGAGAACAGGCATACTCCACATAGAAAGGGCCAGGCCAGGATTCGAACCCATGTCCATCTTACTGTGAGGCGCCAGTGATACCCACTGCTGCACTATAAATTGTTTAACATTATTAGTTCTGAACATTTTGACCAACATCAACAATTGAGCTTTGGATCAGTGGGTCTTATAAGAAGATGAGACATATGCTGTTTTGCATTTTACCTGAGTTGAGTATTTACTTGTGCTTTAGATTATGATGCCATTTCACTGAAATAAATTGTACACGACTCATTAAATTGATAAATGTGGTATCTAAAGCATTATATAATGATTATTCCAAGACTGTTTGCTAATTTAACATGTAGATCAGTTTGTGTGTCTAGTCTGTCATTGCTTAATGTAACTACAAATGTCAAAATGTCACTGCTCTCACCCTGAATAACTCCCCACAAATGGAAAAACTGACAAGCAGTAAATGCTCACTGATGAAAGAAGAGAAACGATGTAAACAGTGATCACTGACAGGCACGATGGATTGAATGTGTCACCATCTTCTGCTTCTTTGTGCTTTAATGAGAATTTACTGAGCTTGAGGCTGGCACTGAAAGATCTCCCTGATCTCACCTACTGTATCCTGCTGGCCATGATAACTTTTTAATCATGGGTACTATTCATCTGACCTTCTCTGATAGCAGATATCCCGCCCCAAACCTCCAGTCTTGTGATAACAGGGCTGGAGATGTGCTACCATAGCCGTAATGGGTGCCATACAAATCACATTTATTCTCAAGCTGTTAGGCCAGAGTGGAACGGAACCAGGAACAATTATACTGTTGGATGATTTGATGGACAGTCAGGTTAAATTTAAATCCCATTATAGAACATACCAATACCAATCCTGTATCAGCTACACTATCAGCCAGGGGGTACAGTCACTGGGTGGCTTGGTTGCAGATTTTCAGGTGTCAATATTCATTAATCTGTCAATTGAAGGTGAACTTGATTGTCCCTGGTGTTGCATTAAGAGAATGAATTGAATATTTAATGAATTATTGAATAAGAAATGCTGATCCTGTCTTTCCAGGTAGATGGGATAACAGCCAGTGAGTTTATGTAATTTTCTTTTCATTTATTATTTTTTTTCCAACATCCAAGTGTATTTCTCCATTTGACCACAAGATGATGGTATTGCACCATTGAAACACAGCCGGACTTGCACACTATTTTCCTCTTGTACACACATGAACAGTGCATCTAAAATGTGATACACCACAGAAAATGCAGTAAGCCAGACACTTACACAAACACACATATACACACACACACACACACACAGTCCCGTATTGCTATCCTTGTGGGGACTTCCCATTGACTACATTAATTCCGTAACCTCTAACCCTAACCCCAACCACTACATGCCTAACCTTAACCCTAACCTTAAGCTAATTGTAACCCTAACCCTAATCCTAAATCCTTACCCTAAAACAGCCTCTTGACCTTGTGGGGACCAGCAGAATGTCCCCACAGCGCATAATGTTCCTCATCTTTCTATCCGTATGGGGACATTTGGTCCCCACAAAGGTAGTACTACAAGTTCACATGCACACACACACACACACACACAAAATTAAATCCTGACCACTTCAATCTACACAAACCACATTTTTACACATTACTGCTGTGTGCAAACTATATTTAGCACGAGCCACTTATCTGTTAAAAAAACATTTTCCAAAAGACATTGTCTGGTTAATGTCCTTTAGTACTTAAACAGAAGTGGTGAACTTTGCACAATCACAATAGTAATGTTTAAATATTCAAGGGGGGGGTTGGTGAACAGATTTAATTAATGAATTAGTGATAATCCCTTCAATATGGACACCATGTGGCTTTGCAACTTGAGAGGACAAAGGGAGACAATTGAGTGGGCCCAGGGAGACAGCCTGCTCTGGGCTGGGGTGGGGGTGGGGGGGTGGGGTGTAGAATTGTGGGGTTCTGGGGTCTGGGGTTTAGGGTTAAAGGGAAGGGGGGGCTGGGGGTCCTCAGGGGCTGGTCGGCAGGGGGTTGGGGAAAGCGCTTCCCTGATTTAATCATGGCCCCAACAGCTGCAGCAGACCATGCACTTGTGAGTTTCTGAGTGATCACGGGGCAGTGAGCAGTCCACTGACAGCCCAGGCACAAAAGAATCATTTCCCTTATAGGCTTGTCCCTTCCACAGGGAGACCCATTTCCTGTCTTACAAGCTGCCTCTACAGGAGGATCATGGGAATGATTAGTGTGCAATTGTATTTGTAACAGACATGTCCCATCTAAAAATTAGGGATTTAGCCATCGTCCGGAGTCTGCAGGAACTGCCATAGTTTTGGGTAAAAATGTTCATTACGAATATTTCCCTGTCCCCTCTCTACAAAATTCCCTGTCCCCTCTCTACAAAATTCCATTTTTCATTGCAAATGTGTACCAGTAAGTGATGTGTTCCAGAGCGTGATCTGCATGGAAAATCAGGCGACAACCAAAATGTCTGGCCTTGGAGAGTCTGTTCTCGTCAGCTGGCCGCTTATTCAAAAGGCTGCACAAAATATCACAACTATACTAAAGACAGATAATATGTGGAATCACTTTCTTTTGGAGGGGAGAGCTTGAGCTCTGATCAGTGTAGCGTGAACTTCCATATGTCTCTCCCCGCGGACAGCAACCTGCCAAATGGCCCTGCCCCCTGGCAACAAGAAGGGGTGTGACAGACCCCCACCCATCCCCCCATTATCAGCAGACTGTGCACTGTGTGTGTAAGTCAAAGGCAAGTAGACTATGGGGCTCCTGAAAAGTGGGGGGTGCAAGGGCTCCTCCATAAGCGTGCCAGATTGCATCCTGCCCAAACAAATGCAACTCCCCTTTAAGAACACACATATTAACTCACACACACATACACACACATACACACAGACACACACACACAGACATACACATACTCACATGGACACATGCATATACATGCAAGCACACACACGCACGTACACACACACATACATACACACACACACATACATACACACATTCACACAGGAACACACACACCCACATACACATACACCCTAGTACACACACGCACACACACACATACACACAGCACACACGCACACACACACACAGTACGCACGTGCGCACACACATACACACACACACACAGCTTCGCCCCAGAACTCTCCAGCTGCTGCTGTTTGCACAAAAGAACTGCTGAGAAGAAAAGGAGAGAAAAAATACGTCTGCCACGTGTCCTGGAGACTCGCCTTTCAGCGAAAGATGGAGGGCGTAAAAAAGAGAAATAATATATGGGGGGATGGGGTTGTTGTGATGGAGCTGCGGGGAGAGGGGGCATGTGAGGGGGAAGGGGGTTGGGCAGCTGGGGTGGGGTCCCACAAAATAATATTGACTCCCTCAACACATGTTAATACTCTCCACCCAGAAGACATTCCAGGGATTTTAAATGTGCATTTACTTTTCTGGACCGTGCAACAGCTAATGCAATATAGACCTTTGATTAATTTGCTGAGCTAATCCTGGAACATGCATGCCACATATTTCATCTGCAGGAGTGATGGTACAAGGGCTCCTGACACATTTAAATTAGGTTGAAATGCTGTCGTGTCTACGCAGGTCTTTAAGAGGTACTCCTGCCCATTAGCCTGTGCTGTTTTCATCATCCCTTAAAACAGTCCCCCTAATGCAGATTAGTGAGGACTGTGACCTGCTTCAGGCTTCAGGTAGGGCAGCCAAAAGTAGCCAATGCCTGTCATTGTGGCCTCAGCTGTAGCCAGATCCTGTCTGTGATACAAACGACCATAGGTGCATATGTACTCTAACATGGTTGTGTGTTCTTATGTGTATGTATGTACTGTATATGTGTATGTACTCTGCGTATACTGTATGTGGTTTTGTGTGTGAATTTATGTAAGTCTTTGTGTGTATATGTTCTGTACAGTGTTGTGTTTGTACGTACTACATGTGTGCATTTGTTATATGCACTGTATATGTGCTGGTTTTGGATGACTGTGTGTATGTCCTGTATGTGGTTGTGTGTACATGTACTGTGGGTGTGTATGAGTATGTGTGTATTTACTGTATGTGGTTGTGTGTACGTGTGTGCATGCGATTGTGTGTATGTTCTATGCATGGTTGTAGGTGCTTGTGAGTATGTGCATGCCAGTGTATATACAGTATAATGTACATGTATGTGACTGTGCAATGCTTGTTGAGTAGGCAGTGTGCTCTAAGAGCTGAAGACACTGATGTATAGTTCTTGTATTCCTGTTTGCTCACACCCTCCCAGCCATTAGAGTGAGCTGAAATCTCTGCTTCAGCTTTAAAATGCTGCCTGTCACTGCAAAGTGCAACAAATGGACCCTAGTCCTGAATTCCTCATTCATTCAATCCTCTTACCTCCTTTCAACAGTTCACTGACAAGAGAGTATCATTTCAATACCGTCAATCGTCTCACTCTTTCACACTCTCACTCACTTGCTCACTCTCTCTCTCTCTCACACACAAACACACACACACACACATACACACAGTACATTAATGCATTGTGGGGACATTGCAGTTAGGTTCACCACTTCCAGTCTTCTACTTGAAAATTCACACATTACATTTTCCAAAAGAGATACAGTAAGGACAGTGTGAGAGAAATAAAAAGTAATATATTAAACCAATTACATACAAACATTAATTGTTTATATATTCAGCATTCCCACTTAATATTCAAATAGAACATTTTCTAGAAGATAGCCATGAAATGACATGTACATGGTATGCGATCTATGAAGTCTCTTAATACACACTACGAAAAAAATTCTGCATGTAATGACTTGCATGCATATTTTTGTTCAGGCAGTACAATACTGAGGGCTCAGGTCTTAGTGAATGCTTTATTGCCAACTCACTCTACTGTGCATAGGAAGCATAGTTATTCCGGATAAGTGGGGAAGATGAAAAAAAACAACAGCCCTGAAAACAAAACTTAATCCTACTCAATTTCTCTGTTTGCAGAATAATGTCTTTATCATGACTCACACAGAGAAAACCTGGACATGCCCTGTCTATGAATTCAGGAAATAAACCACTGCTGTTTCTGTCAAGCAGCTCAGTCTATTCCTGTCAATAGTTATTCCTGTATTTACTTCACTGTGCAGAAGAGCATGCACTATGGACTATGTACAGTCAATATTTTAAAATGGATATTTATGAAATTTGCATTTGCAGCCTTTTTCCAGAAGTAAACAGCATTGCAATACTCAATTAAGCACTCATGCACAGCATGACATTTGTGTCAAATACATTTGGAAGGAACAGGCAACTGATCACTCCACTGGACCAAGAATGTATTATTACATGCCAGCTGCTAAAATGTAGCTGTGCCCTTAAACGTAAGTGAGTTAGCAAGCTGTTTTACCACCTATCACAGGAAGAAGGCTTTGTTTTTATGACACTTTACAATTAATGCTTACTTTTGACTGACATTAATTTCAATAGCAATTTGACAAGGTTTTCAGAACAAGAAACAGTACTACCAAGGAAGCTTTGATTGACAGAGTGCAGCAGAAATGTTGAAATGTTACACTGAAAATGCAGGGAACTGGTGGGGCTTCATCATAAATGCAAATGCAATCAATTTTGTTGCGACTGGTATTTTGAAAGGTAAACTTTTCAACATTCATATGCATATATATTAATTATATTTAATAATTGTAATGTGTTTAAATGAATTTAAAATACTTACATAGTTTGTATAAAAATGAAAGAAAATGGCCTATGTGCTTGATCACTCACACATGCTGCCCTTTTAGATCTGAGATGCAAGCATCTGCCAGAGCATGACAGCATATGTCATATTCAACACTGACAAAAAGGAGTGCGTGCTGATTGACTTTTAATTTCTCCTCTCTGGGATCAAGCGCTCCGTGTGCTGTCAGTAATTGTATAAGCAAGTGCCAAAGTCGTTTTCTCATTCTCATTAATTAAGCTGCCCGCCTTCGTCTGGCCACTGGCTGTAATTAAAACCCGAGCTGCTGGCTAACGAACTACCGGCTAACGAGCTGCCCGAGCAGTCCAATCACAGGCAGTTCGGAAGTCACGTGATTCAGTCTCTTCTCCACCACATCTGGGCACAGCTATTCATCAGCTTACTCAGCGCATGGGCCCCTTCATGTGTGACACCGTTTCGTTTGATACTATTTAATGCTGCCTGTTTTGTGAATTAATTACATTCACGGTGCACATTAACCAAACACGGACCTGAATTTGGGATGACTACAACACAAAAGACAGAATTCAAAAGTATGGAGCAGAAGGACATTTTGTATGGGATGCACCATTTTTGACTGAAATACATGACATCTCAGCTAAAATGAGACGTTTGAAAATCCTGCTTAAAACAATTGACTCTGTACTGCCACACCAGCCATTATTAACCAAAAAACAGTGCACCCATTCCAAAGTCCTGTGCTGCTATCGGAAGAGACGGGATCAATGTGTAATTAAATGAGAGAGACTGGGCATTGTAGCATGCAGTCAGAAACATGGGATCTCCAGGGAATTGAGGATGAATGATGGTGCCTCTGCTGGCAGTTCATCTTTATCGATGTGCATCTTGAGACCCTCCAAGGTAATAATCTTGGTGACCTGAACAACGAAGAAACCACAAAGGTCACCCACAGGCCAACTCGGTGCCACTGGCCAACTGATGGCCTGGGGCTAGTCCATTTATGTATTAAAATGGAAATAACTGACAAATTCCTTATATACTCTAAATTCCATCATTTCATATATAATAAATATAATTTTATGACAAATCTGTTCTGAAATATTGGAATATATAGATTTTACTATATTAGCGATGGAAATATGGGTAACAATGCTTTTCTCTAAGTATTTATAACAATTGTTTATGACTCTGACCCCATAATTAAGGGTACAGGAGAGCATTTCTTGACAATATTAGACTTGTGCACATGTATGTGTCCGTTGTGCATGTGGGTGAGTGTATTTCCGTGCCAGTATGAGTATCTGTGTGTCTGTATGTATGCATATGCATGTTTGTGTATGTCTGTCTGTGTATCTGCTTGCATTTCAACATGCCTATGCATGTATGTATGATTGTGTATGTCCATGTCTGTCCATGTCTATGTACACGTGTTTGTGTGTGATCGAGAGAGACGGGGCCTCCCTTTGGAATAGACATAGACTGAGGGGCACAAAGAGGACCCCGTGTGAAAATGCACTGTTTCCTCTGCGCCCCTCTCAGCAGACTGACTCTACCACAACACTGTCAGGGCGGATCAGAGCCGGGGCCGCTGATCTCTCCCACGGCCCGGGCCACAGACGGGCCTGTTGCTTTAGCCCTGCAGTTTACTGGACCCCAGCTCGCCCAGCGCGGAGCGTCAGCGCCGTATCTCCCCGGCCTAACCGGGGCAGAGAATAAACACGTGTGGCACGGCTCTGTCCACAGGGCTGAGCCCATTACAATGCGCAGTAATAACAGTTATGAGAAGAGCCCGAGGGCTGGGCTTCAGAGCAGAGACCTGACTGAACACTTGCACAGTCAAACGGCATTGGCAAAAAAAAGCGCATGTCTGGGAGTGTTGGGGTGGAGGTCCCCAGGGGGGATGGGGGGGGAGGTTGTTATGCATAGCAGGGAGGGGATCCTAGTGAAATCTCAACTTACAGGAAACAGGAAATAGCCTCAACCTCTTCTAGAGGGTCATATAGAAACTTTCTTAGGGGGGTGTTGAGTTTGCAGTGAAAGTATTCCTGGTGATTTGTGGCAGCTCGGTTGGTGGGTCGTTGGGTTGGTGAGTGGAGGGATGGGGACCAGTAGAGGGTGGGGAAATGTTCTGGGTGTCAGAACTGCAGTGCACCTCCCCCCTCCCCCCCACCTCCTCCATTCTCATACCACTCACACGAATAGATTTGTACTTGTGCCACACACTGTGCCACCCACCGTACTGTCTCTCTGATCCTGCCAGCTGATGTCATCCAGCTGGCCTGGGGTCAGAGTCTTCACGGACTGCTCCCCTCAGAATCCCCCTGTCAGGGTCAGAGAAGGGACTTCCTGTCAGTGACTCCTCCTCTGCCCCCACTCTGGCCCCATCCACCAGCCGGCCCAGTGTGCAGCCCGCTGTGCTGGCAGGCTGGGAACTTGGGGGAGGGGCTGGGACAGTAGAAGAGATTGATGAGACAGCTGCCATTGGCCCCCACCTCCAAACCCCCGCCCTGCTGACAGGACACGGTAACATGACTCTCACAATTAATTGTCTGTCAGCAGTCTTTTTGTCAGCGGTGCCGATCGCTGACAGAGTATAGGATCACTTCACACGGCATGCTGCCCGACTCAGGGCCAGCCACCTGACAACCGGCGTCTGACCTGATGTGGAACCTCACACCTGGAAGCAGAGGGTGGCCAAACAGAAACCCAAAATTACTGAAACCAAAAGCAAACTGAAAGATTTAAATATAAAGAAAAAAAGGCAAATTAACAGTGAATTTAAAATGGATGTATATCATTACAGATTATGGAATGCAATGTAACAAACTGAAATATAGTAAAATTACATGAATTATCAAGATAGTGCAACACTATAAAATGTATGTGCAAACAGAATTTTTTTTGCTTCTTTCAGATAGGACAATTAAAAAAACATTGTGAAATATATTTAACACATGCAGTCATGTGCACACACTCAAACACACAAACTTCTTTTTATGAAATAAAAAGTGCATCTCAGTATTTATTCTCTCTATGGCATTTAACCTTGTGGCTTATAATCGGTGGATGTCAGGCACAAATATTTATCTCTATCTCTCTCTCTCTCAGGCTGCCTGTTTCGCACTGTCACAGTGCCTTCCTCACCTCTTCTCTCTGGCGTTGAAATGCTCCCATCGGCAGCCATCTTTGCATACTGAAGCTTGACCCTGGCAAAGGTGCTGAAAGCCTGAGGAAGTGAGTCTATTAATATAAATGTCTAATGACAGCTGTGAACCACAGCAGGGAAGGAAACCTGCCTCTATGCCATCATGAGCCCTCCAATTATAACTACTAATTATACAGTATATGCATATGGTAAATCTGTACAATGATATATCATTCAAATAATATGAGAGTGGGGAAAAAGTTATTCCTCTTGGTGCTGTCACTGTTAATGGAAAATTATGCTATAATGTATCAAAGGTGAAATCTGCTTTTAAATATACAGCAACATATCACCATCATCATCATAAACAAGTGGTAAAAGCCACAGTCAATATTCATAATGGTAGGTTCACATGGATTTAAAATATGTAAGGTATATAGAAGTCTCTCTTAAAAAATAAAATAACCATACCAGACAACTGTAAATCCATGACAGTGTTTGACCTTAAACTGCCCAGACATTTTTATGATCATGGATATCACAGGAGAAGGAACTGACCACGGAACATGTACCATGACTGTACCATTTGGGCTTAGTGGGCCAATGAAATTAAATCTGGAAGGTATTCAATGTCCAAGTCATTTTCACACTGCGGTTAACGATGCAGCGTCGGAATCGATTTTCCCGCCTATTTTTAAGGTTGCCGCAGCTGAGCCCACAAACTCACAGAGCAGTGAGAAAGTGAATACAGCAGCTGTCTAAGTTGGAATTATGTATTAGCCTCTGACTACAGTGGGAACTGGATACTACAGGCAGCCCAAACAACAGGGAACAAACTGGTATGGGGCACATCTCATAGTTGTGTAAAGAGGTGTGAAAATTTATTATGGAATGAAGGTTGTCTGGGAAAGTGAGCAGAAAATGCCACTGAGACCTGCTTGTAACCAATGCAAGGTGGGAAACTTCTGAAGTTGTCATGTTCAAACTAGGATTGAAGTTTTATATTAAACGTGACCTTTCATCTTTGAAACTACAAATTCCTGCTTTTAAGACTACTGTGTCTACGTTAATGGATAACATTGTGGATCCAATAAATTTCCAATCCTTTGAACTGATCATCTTACATAGATGGTTGTGAATGCAGTTAGTGGCCAACTAAACAAGCAATGCTTACTAGCCTGATATGAGCCTTGGGTGCCCAAAGCTGCAAATGAACACAAGGAATACCTTGAATCTGTGTCCCGCAGATATGGAAATATAGGTTTCACTGGTATTACATGAGCACACAGACTGTCTGGAAGCATTGGTGAGGATGCAAAACTTCTCCTTGTGGATGCACCTCAGAGACATGCTTCAAATGGTTCACCATGGCTAATGGGGCCTACATCTTTCCTAAACCCATCGGTGCTTAAGTTTAAGCAGATTCCTCCACGTCTTAAATGCAAAAGGTGTTTTGTTTTCCAAGAGTATCAAAGATAAGCAAGAGTTGTTTGCCCGTCAGCGATGAAAAATGAGGCAGAAGCCCGAGGCAGTGCGTCGCATGCTAATGTAACCAGGTCTCCTATGCATTGAAGGGGAATGAGGGCAGCTATCTGGTATCAGCAGGGGATCTGTGTGTCTCCTATTCAAAGGAGTTTGTGGAGGTCTCGTGTGTTTGAGAGGAGTATGTGTGGGTATGTTGCATCTAAAGGACATACAGGTTAGTCTCTCCTGTCTGTGAAAGGGTGCTGGCTAGGTATTTGGTGTTTAGGTTGATTATAGATGTGTATCCAATGTTTTGGGGAGCACAGGTGGGTCTTTCTTGTCTGTAGAGGGGGTGGTAACTTGTCCTTTCGTGTTTAGGTTGGAGGCAGGCAAGTTTTTCCTGTCTGTGGAGAGTATGCCTGGGTATTTTATATGTGAGGGCAGGTCTCTTTATTGGAGCAGACTACCTGTCTCTCATGTATGGGTGAGTTCTCTTCCCCTCCTTAATTCAGTCTCTCCACTGGTCTCTACCTCTGCTGAGTTTTTTGCAGAGCCATCAGACTGCTCCGACATTGGAGCACACTCTATTACAGTTTAGCATGCTAGGATACATAGGTTAGCCTATGATATGAGTTGAGCTCATTATAAGTAGAGTGCTCTTATATATTATATAAAATACAGAAGGAATCTGAAGAATCTCAAAAATGTCTTGATAAAGTTTCTTTTCAAATATCAATCTGGAGAAACAATCTGGTTTATGTCTCAGTTTATGAGTAAGTGACAACAGCCTTAATGAGTTCAATTTTACTGAAAGAAAGAAAGTATACTGTAAGTTTGAAAATAAGATAGGGCAGGAAACTGAAATCTGAGCTGATGTGTTGTTTTAATACTTTTTTGAATTCACAAATGGCCCAGAAATGTTTTTAAATGATTCTTGAAATAAATAAATAAATAAATAAATAAATAAATAAATAAATAAATAAATAAATAAATAAATATTTTGAAAAGTCTGTGCCAAGATTGACTTGCTTTCCCCCTTGGTTAAAAGCCAGGTTTTCAGTGGTTAGGGTTAGCTGAGTACAATGTATGCCACTAAAATACTAAGATCAGTGAAATCCTTTCTGCTTGTAATATGCAAATGATGCTCTTGCCGCTTTCCTGTGAGCAATCTAAGTTGGAAATGCCTAAGCATTGCACCTTCTCTGGAAGCACAGAAATCTATATGATTTTTTCTGTTCCAAAAAATGAAGAAACCCACAAGAAATGGATTTAATTTCTGGAGGCCTATGGGCACTGCAATAACCCCAACAGTTAATATTTGTAGTGCCCATTTTCGCGAGGAGGAATTCAACTATCTACAAAAACAACGTGGCTTTGTTGAAAAGGTAGTGATGGAGCATGGTGCAGTACCGTCCCTCCCCTCACCTCCCTCACAACTGTTGCTCCCAGTTGTCACAGAACAGACACGTGATGGATTGGTATGTCAGTCTACCATTAGCTAGCGATAATTACATCGTTTTCTCACTTATCACTCTCACTCATCTATGGAATCAAAAACCTTTTTTTATTTGAAGTTGAGACAGCTGTCGAGTCTAATGTTAATGTAGAGTAGCTCAGTGTTACAACATTATTACACAGTGAATGAGCCGGAGGTTTAACTATACAATGGTGAAGTCAAGCTTATGTTGTTTTCTTTTTGTCTGGTAGTCTAATGTTACTGCATGGGACAACTTGCTTCAAAACTAGTGAAGAGGAATGGTTTACATATGATGTGCCTTACGGATATGAATATTAGGCACAGGATACACGCCCACCCTGTCCGTATCTGCTGAACAGGTCACTATGTTCTAATAATGTTTATTACAATGTATTTCAATTTAGAAATAAATCCATAGTTTTAAAAAATATTTTTTCTAGCGTATTTAACTACACTATACAAGCAGGTGACCATTTCACGAGGGACATCCTCTGGGCTCTCTACTTAGTAAGACAGCCGGTTGTGATTATGTGTATTGTGAATTCTGTTGGTATTAAATCTAATAACCTTTTTATAACATTCCCTTGCCCTGTCACACTCTGAAGGAAGATTTCCTTTATTCTGTCATACTGTGCCGAAGCAGCCTCTCTCTGACTCCAGCATCTGCTTCACTTCCGCCTTCTCCAAGCCTCACACGGTAGAGTAGTAATCGGTTGGAGCAAACGCCCTGTCATTTTGAATAAACTCCACTTCTCCTACCATTTGTCTTTATTATAGTTGGAAATGTAGGCAATTCGTCTCTTGCATAAAACGCTTCATGAGCTCGGTAATGAAGATGATCAATCGGCTGGAACCAATGCTGTACACACCAGGGTATCATAAAAGCTTTTTGCCCCTGCTAAATCTGCAATCTCTTTGTTTCTTTCCTCAAAGATTTTCCTTTGGAATTTTATTTGCGCCGTAACACAAGTTTCCAGCTGGAACACCCAGGGACCGCAGGAAGATTTGGTAACTTCCCTCTCTCGCTCATGACTAAACCAAGGTCATTGGTGGTAACAGCGGATTCTCAAAAGGCCGCCGCATAGCTGTGGGAGGCCTGTTGGAGGAGCAGGGAGTGGGGGTGGGGGGTGGTGGTTGGGGTGGGGGGCAGTGAGAGTGAGGAATGCCTGTCACCAGAGAGCTGATCCCCACGGGAACAACAGCTGACAGAAAACTGAAGCACCTTTCTTGGGATGGTGGGTTTGGCCCTTTTGTGCACAAATAAATCGCTTGATCAAACTTTACATACTTTACTGCATGGATTGACAGTTCCCACTCTATTTAACAGATTGGACTCAAGGAGCATATCTGTTGTGGGGATTATGTGAATCTGCAGAGAATGCCAGAACACTTCATCAAGTATTATGACATCACAGAGGAGGGTGAACTGCAGGGTTCCCATGCTCTTTGTGCGCATTGGTGACCTGCACTCACAGTAAAAGTGCAAGGCTGAGGAATGCAGTTGATGGAATGTCGCAGTCAGGGCTTCAGGGAATTATTTATTTTTATTTTTGCCAGGTGTATCCTGACCAAAGTAGCAAGTTCTCCCGTCAGCAACAGATGCTGAGCACAGTGACAAGCCTTTGAGCACCTGTAAGAGTAGAACTGGGCCAACTGGTTCCAACCCTACCCTGACCACCCGGGACTGTGGGACAGAGTGCTGAGCCCTATCAGTTAACCCAGCAGGGGGCCTATGATCTACACTATCACTAGTTTCCTTCCCTGAGGGGAAAAAAGCCTGGTTTACTGGATCATCGATGCTCTCACTTGAGCCGGAATGACCACCTCATTACCCTCTGAGTTCCTTCAGTGGATTTCCTTTGTCATTTACTTCCTGCAATCTTCCTGAGGGTCTTGTTCTCAAGGTTGAGCCTCAGCCAATTCTAGTGATGCCTGTCCCCTTAGGTCCCCTGCAACTTCCCACAGTCTGGAATAAAGTTGTTTACCATAAGCCGGGATAGCCCACAAAGGGGAAACAAAAACATTAACTACAAACATAAGGCCTGCATGAATGATAAAATGAAAAAAAGGAAAAATATCCCACAACTCCCATTGGGAACACTGAAACTGTGTGCAACTCTTTTACTACCCCATGCGTTGGGGTCTCACTGATCATGCTTTGCCAGAGACGTGAGCTCACACTGCAGTTAGTAACGCAAGAGTGTGCCAGGTCTGCTGGCAGACACTTGAGCTGTGTTTAACATGAACTCATTGACCACGCAGTTCTCCGGCCGTCAGGGCCGGCTGCACAACCACTCACTGCATACTGGCAAAAGCAGTCCTGAGATGGCCTGTCATCTCCCCAAACCACTAATCACAATTTACAATGACAATTTATCATTTAGGCCTTTAGCATATGCTTTTAGTTAAAGAGACTTACAGAAAGTAACATGGCTAAAAGGCCACAGCTAAAGCTCGAGATAACTAAAACTACAATGACATCAGTGCCATCACTTCATGCGGAGGTGTCACTGCTAACTGCAAAACAAACCAACAAAAGTGCGGCAGCCATTTTTTTCCAGTTCAGATTAGACTCCTGCCACACTGATTAAACAAACGGATCATTGTCATTCGGATGAATAACACAGGCTGCCAAAGAGAAGCTGTTTTACATCAATACCTTTGGGCAGCTTTTTTCAGGAAGACTGAAATCAACAACGTTCAACTGGAAAAACACAGGAAAATGGCCATAAGGCCAAAGTAGAAATATAATATCATATTTCTCAGTTTCATATATTCTTACTTATGATTCTTATCTAATGTACTTTTTGTACAATAATTCAGTTGCCAATGCTATTTATGCCATTTCATAGTTTTTTTTAAACGAATGGGAAATTGATTTAAAAAATCATCTATGTTGAAGAAAAAAAAGTAATATAGATAATATTGATAAAGTGCATGCTATGAATAAGTGTTCATGACTCCAAAATATGAAAAAGACTGGGCAAAAATTGAATTAATGGGAGAGTAGCAAGGCGGAAACCTCTGCTAACGAAAAGAAACATAAATACACAGCTCGCATTTGCAAAAAACAACCTGGATTATAATTTTCCAGTTACAGATGAGCCAAAAGTTTAACTTTTTGGAGGACATGGTTCTCATTATGCCTAGTGTAAAGCAAATACAGCATTTCACGGAAAGAACATTATGCAAACAGTCAAACATGGTGGTGGTAGTGTGATGGTGTGGGGATGCTTTGCTGCATTGGGCCCTTGGAACCATTAATTGTACTCTGAACCAGAAAATTCTTAAGAAGAATGTGCGGTCATCTGTTTCTGAGCTGAAGCTGAAGCATAATTGGGTTATGCAGTAAGACAATGATCCAAAAGCAAGCCCACATCTAAATGGCTGAAAAGAAACAAAATTAAAGTTTTGGAGTGGCCTAGTCAAAGTCCTGAACTGAACCCAACAGAGATACTGTGGCAGGAACTGAAGCGAGCAGTTCATGCTTGAAAACCTACCAATTTGCCTGAATTAAAGAGTTCTACAAAGAAGAGTGGGCTAAAATTCCTCCACAGCAATGTGAAAGACTGATATAAAATTATAAGAAGTGTTGCTATGGTAGCAGTTATTGCTGCTAAATGTGGTGCAACCAGCCATTAAATTTAAGGGGGCACTTATTTTTCACATAGGTGATATGGGAGTTTGATGAAATTGATTAAATAAATGAAGAAGAAAAAAGAAAAGTGTTTTCTGTTTACTCAGTGTCCCCTGGGCTAATATTACATTTTGTCTAGATCCGAGATCAAGATCCGAAACCATTAGGTGTGACAAATATGAAATAATAATGTGGCAGAAGTAGTGCAGCAGACTTTGTTTGGCAACTCAGACTCTTCTAGACAGTGTAGACTGCAGGAACATGTGTCTGAACTCTCGGGGAACAACAGGTCACTACGGGAGACAGAGATTGCACGCGGCTGACATCTCCTAAAACAAGGCTTGGATGCAACGTGGGCTCTGATGTTTGTCATTGTCTCAGTCAGACTGAACTCACGGGCAATAGAAAAAATACAGTGCCGCTCCAGGACCTGGGTGACTCTAATGACAGCAAACTATTTTTTATGGGGTAGGAGAGACGGAAAATGTATGAGAAATACAAAATGAATGCAGCCAAATGCTGCCATTGATTTCTGATCTGTGGAGGCCCACTGCCTATGAAGTGCCAATGCAATGCAATTATTAGAGAAGGGTACAGCAGAGATCCAAGGTTTTTTTTCTGTGGCAGGATAATGATGCAGCCTTTCTGGGCTTTGATGGTGTTGCATTTAATTCATGAGAAGATGACAGCTCACACTTTCCGCTTTCAATATCAAATTTTCTGTTCTGCTTCAAAGCGAGCCCGTCCCCACACGTCCCTCTATTATTCACAACTGTCAGCTGACAGCCTAAAAAAATTGAGATCAGGGGAGAAAGAAAAAGGCTGTCAGCCTGACTAACTTCTGTTTGCTGTTTGGCATCCGCAGACGTATTGGGCGGTAATGCCAAACCTTTGCTTGTGCGCTTAGCTGGAGTGAGGGGGGATTTGCGCAAAGAGCACTGGATGCTTGAGTTGGGTCACAGCATTAAATCCAGTCTGCTCTACACTTGAAAGGAGATCATCATATCATTTATCCCACTGAAAAATCCTGCTGCATTAACAACATGATAAGTATGCCTGATATGCAAATGTGGAACTGTAGAGAAGAGTTATGCAGCCACATGCACACTTGCCCCTGTGGCTGATTCATTGAGAGAAGTAGCAAAATAGTTTGGCGCCACTGAGTTCTTTTCAGGAATTTCAAGTCGTCTTGGGCAAAGCAAAGATTATTGATTGTTACATGGACTCCCTGCACTGAGAAAAACAGAAAACACCTTTATTGACACTCACACATACATGAGATACATGTTCACACCCTGTAATTTATCATAAAAATGAATAAACTTTATTATTTGTAAACTTGTGCAGAGACATATTCCTTATACCTTTTATATCAAACTTTACCAGTTGTAGAAATATAACAGTTTTATATCCCTTTATTGTACATCTGCAATGTCACAACGACGTCTGTACCTCCACAGCATGGGCCTGCGTAGCACCTGCTCTGTCCAGAAGCACCAATCATCGTGTCACTGCAGGCCACGATTGTTTCTCAGCTTCCCCCTGTCATTATGTCCTCCAGTCTGACACTCGCAGATTAGACTGAGAGAATGAGAGAGGCCTATCAGCCAGCACCAATTGGGGCTTTGGGTAATCTGTACTCTGTGCAAGGGCAGAGACTGCTTTTTCCGTGCCATTACCCAAATCAAACAGAGACTGTATTTGGTGACAGTTATTAAATGACAGTTATTTTGGCATATTTTTGGGGGTGTTTTTGTATCAAACAAATGGAACCAAAGTGAAGGAATGGGAGAGCATTCTTCCCTTGAGGGGGTATGTGGGTAGGGTTAGCTCCTAGCTGGAAGACACCGATAATGTATCAATATGATCAGAGCACTTCCTTCTTCACTGGACTTCAGTTCATGAGGGAGAGAGACATTTCACATGGCACCTGGAAACAGACAGACTGTTCTTGCGAGCAGGTGGGTGCTGCTGTGGGTAATGGAAGGGGTCTGTGGGAAAAACATAACCAGGCACTGTGGGGAAAAAACACAGGGTTCTGTGGTGCTCCGCTTGTTCAAAGCATTGACAACTAGTATCCCTGTCATAAATAAGCATTCCATTCCTGCTGGTGGTGGTGTTTCATAGGCCCTGTAAATGTACAGGAATGAAAATGAATTCTGCTGTGTGTCTGGGGGCAAACGAGGTCAGCGATCACACTCATGCTCTCTGCTGGGGGGCAGCTTCAGTGCCAGAGCTCCATATAGAACCCACCTCCACAGATTCTCCTCTCAGAGACAGACAGACACACATGCACACACACAGATGCACGCAAGCACATATGCACACACTATTTCTGTTGTTGGGCTCATATGTCCAGGCTACAGGGAAACCGTTAGTCAACACAATGCATTACAGACCACAGACTGCTGACTATGCAATACATTTGCTACTAGAAAATGTTTTCTGATATGATGATAATAATAACTAGACAATTTTTGCAGAAATTGTGAAGTGTGGTTCCTGTCAATGCAAAGTCGACATTGTGCTGAACAGAGTTTTATACATTATGTAAACATTATTCTTACATAAGCATTCAGTATTACTATTTTGGAAGAAGACAACGTATTTCAGGTTTCATATAATAGGTAGTTGATATGGTGTTCTAGGTGGTTGTTAGGGTGTTGCTAGGTGGTTGCTATGGAGTTCTAGGCGGATGCTAGGGTGTTGCTAGGTAGTTGATATGGTGTTCTAGGCAGTTGCTAGGGTGTTCTAGGTGGTTACAAGGGAGTTGCTACGTGGTTGCTATGGAGTTCTAGGCATTTGCTAGGGTGTTGGGTTGCCAGGATGTTAATAGCTGGTTGCGATGGTGTTGTATGAGGTTGCTATTATATTCTACATGGATGCTAGGGTGTTGTATGCGGACGCTAGGGTGTTCTAGGAGGTTGCTACAGCTAGGGTTAGGGTTAGGGTTACAGCTAGGGTTAGGGCAAGAGTTAAAGCTAGGGTAAGGTTTAGGAATACAGCTAGGGTTAGGGTTAAAGTTAGGGTTACAGCTAGGGCTCGGGTTAGGGTTACAGCTAGGGTTAGGGTTAGGGTTTCAGCTAGGTTTAGGGTTAGGGATACAGCTAGGGTTAGAGTCAGGGTTTGAGTTATATCTCGGGTTTGGGCTGGCGTTAGGTTTTCAGCTAAGGTGAGGGTTATAGCTAGGGTTAGGGTTAGGGTTGCAACCAGGGTTAGGGTAAGGGTTATAGCTACAGTTAGGGTAAGGGATACAGCTAGGATTAGGGATAGGGTAAAAGCTAGAGTTCGGGTTAGGGTTAGAGTTACAGCTGGGTTAAGGTTAGGGTTACAGCAAGGGTTAGGGTTAGGGATACAGCTAGTGTTAGGGTTAGAGTTACAGCTAGGGTTAGGGTTAAGGTTACAGCTAGGGTTAGAGTTAGGGTTACAGCTATGGTTAGAGTTAGGGTTACAGCTAGGGTTAGGGTTATGGTTATAGCTAGGGTTAGGGTTAGGTTTACTGCTATGGTTAGGGTTAGGGTTACAGCTAGGGTTAGAGTTAGGGATACAGCTAGGGTTAGGGTTAGGGATACAGTTCGGGTTAGGGTTAGGGTTACAGTTAGGGTTAGGGTTAGGGATACAGCTAGGGTTAGGGTTAGGGTTTCAGCGAGGGTTTGGGTTAGGGTTAGGGTTATAGCTAGGGTTTGGTTTAGGGTTGCAGCTGGGGTTAGGGTTAGGGTTAGGGTTACAGCTAGGTTTAGGGTTAGGGTTTGGGTTAGGGTTAGGTTTACAGCCTGTGTTAGGGTTAGGATTACAGCTATGTTTATTGTTAGGGTTGCAGCTAGGGTTAGGGTTAGGGTTAAGGTTACAGCTAGGGTTAGGTTTAGGATTAGGGTTATAGCTAGGGTTAGGGTTAGGGTTTCAACTAGGGTTAGGGTTAGGGTTAGGGTTACAGCTACGGTTAGGTTTAGGGTTTGGGTTACAGCTAGGGTTAAGGTACGGGTTAGGGTTACGGCTAGGGTTAGGGTTAGGGTTATTGCTAGGGTTAGGGTTAGGGTTACAGCTAGGATTAGGGTTTGGTTTAGTGTTATGGTTACTGCTAGGGTTAGGGTTAGTTTTACAGCTAGGGTTAAGGTTAGGGTTAGTATTTCAGCTAGGGTTAGGGTTAGGCTTACAGCTAGGGTTAGGGTTAGGCTTACAGCTAGGGTTAGGGTTAGGGTTATGGCTAGGGTTTGGGTTAGGGTTAGGTTTACAGCTAGGGTTAGGTTTAGGGTTAGGTTTACAGCTCGTGTTAGGGTTAGGGATGCAGCTAAGGATAGGGTTTGGCTTACAGCTTGGGTTAGGGTTAGGGTTAGGGTTACAGCTATGGTTTGGGTTAGGGTTACAGCTAGGGTTAGGGTTAGGGTTGAAATTGACAATGGACTCTCTATCAAGTTTAGTTTGGCATTCCACTATTTGTGGTCAATTTTTCCCCAGAGAGATTTATGGCAGAATGTTCAATTCCAGAGAGATACCAGAGTACACCTGCTAGAGGAGACGGCATTGTCACTTCACAAGGGTGAGAAGACAGAGCATTGTGACATCACAAGGTTGAACATTCCGCCATTCATTCTCTATGGTGAAAAATTGCCCATAAAAAGTCGAATTTTTTAAAAACCGTGCACCGAAGCTTTCCACAAAATAATAACACACCATTCCCGATGAAGCTGCTCACTTCGTCTTTTTACACATGTATGTGGTCCGATAACTCTGGGAGGAGTAGTGGTCCAATAAATGGGTGGAATAAATAAAGAATAATAATAATATGTGAGATAATTGTAGTGTGATTGCCAAAGGCAACCACACTAATAATAATAATAATAATTATTATTATTATTATTAGTATTATTATTATTATCATCACTGGTGTCATGAGTAGCAGTATGAAGCCATTTAGAAGGTGTCTTTTTCCTGGGTGACATGACTTCACAGGTGATATTGATGTATACTTAAATACAAATGGAGACAAATATGAAGTTGAGTCAGAAGAAAGTGCACTGGGAGGGTGTTATTGTGACTGCAGTGTGCCTACAGTGATTATTCTACAGAATCTAGTGACCTGATGTCTGGTCACCACACTGATGTGTACAGCTTTTCTCCAAGGCTCTACACACTTTCAGCAATGCATCATGGTCTTTTTGCTAAAATAATGTACTATTTGCCTGTTTCAATGTTTTTCTCGCTTCAAGGTAACAAACTAAATGTTCTAGTGTGCATTTAAGTGTTTTCATAGTGAAAGTCTGGTGACAAATTAAGTCTTTTCCATTTCGGAAACACAATGCAGAAGCTGTAGTATTCTGTGCATTTGAAAGTTCTGTAACCATGTCAGGCTTGCAATTCTTGTTGTCATTGTATTATTCATTAGTATTTTCAGGCTCTGTACATGTTACATCATTGCAAAACCTATGGATAGTAGTTAGGCTAAGCTTACAGCAAATGATCAACTTACATTAATTTAGAAAAAAGCTCACTTTGAATACTGTAATCACCGTGTGCAGCACAGAGATCCAATACAAGTTTAATCTTTCAGTCATTCTCCTGACCTTACATAATCCACTCCTTTATGCATTTATATGGTCTCACTCCAATTAATATTCTAATGATCTGGCTCAGGTCTCTTTGAGTTAAAAATGCCTTTCGCATCATACATTTCATACAATTCCTGTAATCAGCTTAAGAATGGGATTTCCCTTGAAAGGTCAAGATCTGCTTTTTATTAATTGCTGTTATTGAATTGTTTTATCTAAATGTGGACAATGGTGGGAATCACAAGAGAAGCCTATAAAATGGAGGCACCGTGTGTACGGCTCCTGTGAGAAGAAGCTTACGCCATCATTTTTGTGCCTTCATTTTTTAAGCTTTCAAAAAGCCGGAGAACAAATGGCAGAACAGTGTGAAATAAAAGCCGGATCGTTTCTTTTTTCCTCTGATGTTGAATGTTTTCTTTTTTGTACCACAGAAAATAAACACTCTCTTTGAGACCTACTCTTGAATTAGTCTCATCAAGAGCCACCAACAACATTGATGGCTTTTTTATGATATATGTTTTGGTGTGAATACAGGATATTTACAATACGTGGATACACGTATTACGTGGCAAGAGAACCAAAGTAAATAATTTGTTTATGAATGTTACTGTTGTATATGGTATAAGGGAGAGAGAGAGAGAGGGAGAGGGAGAGAGATTTTCAGTTGATTTGTTTTAAAAGTTATTACACTGTTGCAGATGGTGGAGCAACCAAAGAGTTTAATCCTTTCCTTACCAATCACTGTCACATGACTTCATCCCTGTGCACATGCACAGTGTCAGCAACATGTCAATCAACTGAGATAAAGCCATTTTCTCCTCCTAACCAAATGTCCAAAACCGTCGCTGAATCAAAATCAAATCCTAAAGCAATAAAACGCTCTCGTTTGGCCATTCAAAGAAGTGTGCTACGGCAGAACTCTTGTGCTATTAGTGGGTGATTGGGAGAGAGAGGAAAAGTGTGTGCGATTTCCAACTGCTGTTTGCCACTAGGTATCATGGTATCATTTCCTCCCCACTATATCCTGGGCCCCCGCTACACCATGTGCATAGAAAAAAAATGTACCTGCAAGAAAGGAGATTATCATTATCTGCTCCCAGCTGTATGGAGCTCAGCCTGCAGTAGCCAATTTGTGAAGGAGAGGAAGAGGCCGCGGGGGGTCAGAGCTGACAGGAAGAAGCCGGTGGAGGAACACAAAGAGATTCAGTAGAAGCCATCTAAGTGAAGAAATAAAAGGAACATCTTCAAGAAATGGAGAAATCTGAGATAGAACAGCCGGCATTCTTTCCCCTGCTTTTGCCTCCTGTTAATTAGAGCATTTCAGCGTCGCTGACAGGAACAGACTGCTGCTGTAATTGCATGCTTCATCGCTCGCCATCATTCCTTCACTTCCATCAAGCACGGTGTGCTTGTATGCCCAGGTTTTGGGTGTAACTGTCTTTCTGGAGGCTACCCAAATTCTCAATCCCTTACTTAAGCACCACTGTTTGATGCTCTGAGTGAGTGAGAGAAAGAGAGAGACTTTGATGCGCCTTTATTTGAACATTATTGTCAATTCATTACACTAGAATGAAGAATAGAAAAATTATTACAATGATAGTAAAAAGAACCAACAAAAACCACCAAAACACACAGTATCATATCAAAAACAACATTAAAAATAAATATAAACTGGTCATAAAATCAACACAATTATTTTTTTTGATTGACCTCTCCCCTGCCTCCAATCATGACAATGTGATCTGTAGAGAGAGCGAGAGAGAGAGAGAGAGAAAGAGACCTGGTTTGGTCCCTCCACCACTACCCAGGAAACGCAGAAATGCATGACCAGGGATGTAATCATAGTCAGCCATACAAGGGTCATGGGAAAAGAGCAGTAAAGCACAGTGGTGGTAGTGAGGCACAAATGAGGCATGTTCTTCAGGATGGACAGAATCAACCCCCCACCCACCCCCCCATTTCTGCCACAGCTGTTTTCCCGCCGTTTGGGGAAGGGCTGTTGAAGAAATACACATCTGTCAGTGTCAATGATCTCGTGAGCTTGGGTGGAGGTTAATTGGATCAGGGCTGTGTGCGTTTCCTGTTCCACCCAAACGCTCCTATCTGAACAGCACTCCTATCTGCTCACGACTCACGCCTGTGCCTACGCTACGTTTCCTCCTAACCTCCTAAGTCTGAAGGTGTGTTTTTGTGCAGGATGGCATGGGACCCTGCTTGTGGAATTTAGGCCTGCAACACTGAGCCACAGACCAGAGAGCAACATAGCTGGAAATTCTCAGTTCTGGAAATTCAATGAAACCTCATTGGACATATTTTCATAAATTTAATGTTATTCAATTGAATTGACTCCAACCCAAGTAATGAACACACACACACACACACACACACACAAACCTACACACAAACATACACACACACACAGGCACACACACACACACACACACACATACACACACACACACACACACACACACACACAAACATACACACACACACACACGCACACCCACACACACACACACACAAACATACACACACAAAATAATTTACAATAGGTGTGAATGCTGCCATTGCAAAATGGCTGAATCCAGCTCTTCTGTTTCATATGTTCTGAAGTATTTTTACGGTGTATCTACCTGCATGTCCTTGACCAATGCAAACACACTTCCTCACTCTTTCCATGCTCTCCTACTATAGTCAATGTGAGACAGGCGCAGTTCAACATGGGGTTGCCAGCACTGTCTTCTCCAAATGTGGGACACATTGCAGGATGCACACAATGGTGGCCAGATGCAATATTGTCAAGCAGGCTGGGGAAGGGGAGTGGTATGTGTCATGTTATTCATTTAAAACCCTACAATTAATGCTGGTTATTTATCAAATTGATTAATGACATCTGTAGGTACAGTAACGTTAACCATATAGCAAGCCAAATTAGCTAATTTAGCTGTTCACCAAAGCACTATATACAGGGTGGACCACTTTTGACAGAAATGCAGGATATCATGGCTAATACATGACTATTGCAACCCTAGCCGCACAGCACCTGTCTACACGCTCCACTCTGGCTGAACTTGGAAAGAATATTTAATCCCATGATCCCAGCTGTGAACCCCCCTCCCCCCCCCCCCATCGTAACTATGGGAAAAGGGAGGTGTCCAAGCAGCAGGTGGAAAAGAGTTTGACGACACAGAGGTGCTTTACCTTGCTAATCCATCGCTGCAGTTTCCCTGATAGCACCATTACCATTACAGACACAGGCTTCTGTGTGGAGCAGGAGATATCATTCACTGTCTCCACTCTCAGGTAAACCTGTCTAAATCCCCCCCCCCTCCCCCCCAAGGTACAGTCATACTGCTGATGCAGCTAAATCCTGCCTCTGGATCAGACTATGCCTTCCTTATTCAGTCCCCCCCCACCTGAAAAAGTTAGTCTTAAAAAGAGTGCGATTGTGACAAAATATTCTGGAAGTAAAGATTTTCAAAGGCTTTAATCTGATAAAGTGCAAAGTCACTATTTACAGTTCCTGTTGCTGTTATTTTTGAATAGTCACATGTGGGCACCATAGACTTGCATATATAACTAGACAGGTCTTCAGCTTGTGAAGTCCTGGAAGTAAGCCTGTACTGTGCATGTTGAGGGCAAACATTGGAGCCCCCACTAAAGTGAATGAGGAATATCAAACTTTTGAAGGCAAAATAAAACCTTTCTCTCATGCACATGCACACCGACTACACAGACACACATGCACAGGCTTACATGCAGTCACACATATTGGCCATACCCTCTGGCGGCTCTATTCCATGTAAGATAAGTGTAGCTGAGCTCTGACATCACAGATAACTGGCTCAGTGGGCTGAAACTCGTAATCCATGGAGCCCTATACAGCAGCGGGCCGAGGTGATGGAGGACTCTCTGGTGGTGGAGGACCCAAACATGGGCACCCCTCCCTGCCATCCACAGACCATTCCCCAGCACCCCATTGGGGCCTTTTATATTTACTGTGGTCCAAAGATTTAGAACTCACTGTCTAGACATTTAAAAAAGTACACAGTGCAGCCCAATGTAGGGGTTTTCCAGTGTTCTTTATATCCTCTGAAAGAGGATGCATTAGGTTTTGACGATGGATAGTTCAAAGTCTCTAACAGGCACCCTTGAGGCAAACCACAATCCTGTGGCATGTATGCAATTCGCAGCAACTTTATTTAGTACAGTTTTCAGCTGAGGATAATACCAGAACCCCACTTTCCAAACATGCACGCACACATTCAGACAGTTCTAACAGATAGACAATTAACTGGAACTGGCCAACAAAAGCCTCAATCATCCCCTTTAATGGGACCCGTCATCTTATATAGTATATCAGTAATTAAAGAGCTCTTCTCATAACACAGTATTTTTGTATGGCAGGGCGAATTAGCCATAATCACAGCTCCCAGATTAAACTCTGGCCTCAGTCTGCTACTCCAGACAATGGCAGCCAATGCCACAGTTCTAAAGCTCTTTAAAAAAAAAATCAGATTCAGATGGGCAGGAAATCAAGAATGTGCTGGCCTATCTTAATTAGAAACAGGCAGTCGGGATTTATTGCCTGATTGTGAAAGATGAACTGCAGGAGCTACAAATGGGGCGAATGGGCACGTCAGATAAAGCCCGGGTAGAGACCACGGCGGTCTTTGTGAGATAGAGATAGGTCTTCTACCGGGTTTCCGTCTTAGTGCTGACCAAGGAAAAGGAAACGACTCAGATAATATTTTTTTTTACATAGCAGAGCATAATCCTCACCTTGCCCTCATTACACCTACCATTCACTCCCTGTTCACAGTGAAATGTGACATACTGTGCAATGGCTGGCATGGGGGCTGATTATATGGTTAGACTAGAGCAGACTGTGGTGAACTGGAAGGGGGCACTGGGGTTAACAGACCCATTAGATTTTTTTGGGATAGCTTTAATGTAAGTGTCATGTAAGTGTCAGAGCAATAGCCATAAACCTGATAAATTCAACACATAAATAAATAAAGGAATGAATGAATTAATTAATAAATAAATAAATAAATAAATAAAGGAATGAATGAATGAATTAATAAATAAATAAATAAATAAAGAAATGAATGAATGAATGAGAAACTTCTACAGCACACTGGGATATTGTTAGCTACCTTGTCTTAATGGGAGGCCTCCCAGTCAAGTATGTTGTAAACAAGGCCCTCATTAGTTTCAGCCAGAAGTCACAGGTCGCAGGTACAGAATTTGCTAGTTCTGCATAAAGACCTGTGTAGTAAGTGGACTCAGCACTGTGAACTCCAGTTTTGTTAGTTACTGTTTTTCCACCAAAGCAAGACATACCATAACAAGGCTTTCGTACATAATGTCCACCATAGACATAGGTTTAATTTCAACTTTGGTGGAGCCATACTGCTGGACTACCTGGTCTATTGTAGTCAAATGTCAAGTCTCACAAGCATTCTAACTAGTCTAGCAGTAAATTCATATGAAAATATTGAGGGTTACGTGTCTCGCACTATGATGGTGAAAAACACTGTTGCATTTAATTTGAATACTTGAGATGGTTGATAAAATTAAACCTTTTATTCAGTTTTCAAGATGTCGAAAACATGATAAATTAGACAAAAGGAAAACTGAAGATGTTCCTTTCTATCCTTGACTCAGTTTGATGTATAGTGCTTGGTCAGGTATCACTTGCCTTTATTGAAAAGTAAATTACTGTCATTCAAGCAGTATACAGAGCTATTGCCCACAAAGTGTTTTGTTATTGAATAAAACATCTGATCAGTGACATAAAAATGGATCAAAATGTTTTTTGCTGTTTTCTGTAAAAACGTTCTGTTGATAGCTGTGAACATGCATGTATGGTGAGAGAAACCTTTTATAGGCAGATGTATCTGCTCATTAAAAGCCCACATTGGGCATGACGAAAGATGACTATCCAGAGAAATATCTCGAGCCTGGCACATATTTTATAATCTTTAAAAAAGCCAGATGACTGTACAGTGAACAAACCTATAAATGAGCAACATCACATATGAGAGAGACTGAGTTGACACACTGCACATTTTACAAATTTTACAAATTTAGCAAATTAATAGAGTTGTATTACGTATCATTAGTATCTCTGGACTGCAAGGATTTGGAGACATATGGCCATACCACCCACAGGAATGGATGCTACCCTATAAGGTCATAATGCTGTTATGATAGCAATGAGACACAAAAATACATTGATTTTCATCAAGCACACACACATTTCTTTCCACTTATTACTTTTCTGCAATGTTTATGAAAAAATTAAATGATAAAAGATTAAAAGTCTTCCCACAGTGTAATTATTCATTGCTTTGGCAAGGAATTTTGGCTTGGGATTTACTTCATTGGTATTACAGTTTGCATTTTTGCACTTTTTGGTCATGTGGCTACAGATGTACATATATTATTGTTTACACTTTTTCATCATAAACACATTTTCAGTCATTTATTTCACCACCAATTTATTTAATATTTTGTCCACCATGGTAGTTGCATCAGCGTGATATCCAATTAATTTTAAAGGTAAAAAGACATATTTTGAATTTTTGAATAGTTTTGCAGGATTCTTATGTTTTTTTTTTTTTTCATTTTTATTTTTTAGCTGAAATTCATTTCTCATGTCCACATTCATTCATTTATCCATGGTTGTTGAATAAACATGAATTTCCTGAATGGAGAAGTGCATATTTGTGATTTTTCCATTTTTTCACAGTCTTTGGATAAAAGGATATAGACTTCCTTATTTTGCTGTTTATCAACTTAAACAGATGTTATTTTGAAGTATTTCACTAAACAAATATGCAAACATATATGGCTATAGTGTTACATCCCACTTTTGAAAATGTAGGTCTTTCAAAATCAGAGGAACCCTTCTCCTAACCTCAGCCAAAGCTCCAGAACACAACCTTGTCTCAGCTCTAATGATTATCATTTTCCTAACCCTAACCCCAAAAAATAATGAAAATGTTAAAGATATTTAAAATAAAAATATTTAATATAATTTTTTTGTTAGCAAAAATAGAAAATTTTAATACTTGTTTTATAAGTCATAGTCTTGCATATTTTTCTGTTTTCTCACTGAAATGATTTCCCATCCATACCAGCTTTGCTTTCAAGCCTGTAAATGCTTTTGCTGTCATCCTCGGTTTTTGTATTTTGCTACAATACACTGCACAATGTCATAAGCAGTAATAGAGTAGCATAATAGTTAGAGAACTGGGCATACAACTCCTAGGTCGTAGGTTTAATTCCTAGGCAGGAATGCAGTTGTACTTTTTGAGAAAGTTCATTAAATTGCTTCATAAATATTCCTAACTAATAAGACTGTTAAACTGTGACCTTGAAGGATCTTTTGTATTCTTACCAAATTTACTAGTCAGAATACATTCTGTCAGTTGATAGATAAACTGTACCTTTTTATTTAGGAGATTTTAAAACTCATATTTTGTTTCACTGAAGTGAAAGCTAAGCTAAGTTATCTATTTGTAAATATCTCTGACTTGTTTTCAAGGTTACCCTTGTGTTTTTTCTCTGCTGATTTCATTTGTGTTTGTTTATGTTGCCTTTCAAGCAAAACGATTGCTAATGCTGCCTTGCAGCCTGGTTCCCAGGATAATGTGAACAGGAAAAAGCTGAGCTGCTAACTAGCTATTAGACATTACTGTGCAAGATTGGTCCACAAATAACATGAACTTACAACAAATATACTTTATACAACCTATTTTAATGGAAAAGAGCTAACATGCAGCTAGTTAACATGATGAATAACTCCAACTTGCACTGTAATACCTTGCAGTATATAGCATATGCATAAAACCACATAAAACTGAGAATAATTACTGTAATATAACTATAATGAAAAAAAACTAATCATTCATTTCTTATCTGAATATGTGTTTTAATATGTTTTTATTTTTTTATAGAGGAATGAAGCTCATATGAACAGGTATTATGTTGGAGAACCAGAGAGCTATTACTGATGCTGCCATTCTCTCAAAGAACTGTACAAATTTTATCCCATAAACCCTTGAATCTCTCTTTTATTTAAAAGATGAATGAAGTATCTTGGTACCCCAGAGTGCTTTAATTTCCAAGCATCTGGTTGTTACTTTTGGTAGGATTGTCAATATTCTTATGTTGCAAATGAAGATTTTACAGTTTGCTAGTAAATCTTGAAAATAGTTGTGAAAACCTAAAGCCCGTTTAATATGATTCAATGGCTGGCAGCATAAGAATATAAAACACACTTCCGTAGATTTCACTGAGATCCTTGTTGACTGGAAAGGCAGAAATACTACCCATTAAATAGAGAGTTGACCGTGATGGATGAGGCAGGATATTTGTTTTCTGACTGGCTGGGTGATGCCCAGGCTCGAAGCTGGCACCAGCCTCAGCGTGCAGCTTTTTTCTACTTTCAAACTATGTGAACGGTTGCACAGATCAAGGCCGTGGCTGGTACTTTTTAACCAAGTTTTCTAATGAAAACCACAAAAAATCAGTTAATAAGTTTAAATCAGTCAGAGAATGGCACAGTGTAGTGTCTGTTCAAATATGACTACAGCTCTCTGTACATGAAAAGTAATGAATTTCATTGCCAGTTTTCCCCACTGCTTTAATAAAGGATCGTCCTTTGCATACGTCATTAAAAATGTTGATACAAGTATTTCTTATATTAGTATTAAAATACATCACAGCTAAAGGAACATCATTTGATCTTATCTGGAAATGGAGAGAAAATGACAGCTGAAAATTGACAAAGTGAAAATTGTGAGGTTAGATCAACCAGGGACAAACAATGAAGGCTGTTTGGTTTACAGAAAAAACAATACTTGGGTTGCATTTTCTTCAACAAATGACCCTTGGTGTCCTTCAAAATAAGATGATATGAAGAAAAAATGTATAGGCAGGAAAAGAGAAAATGAGAATTAAACATGCACCACTTCTTGTGAAGTGGTATCTGTTAGAACTTGACAGCCAGCCACCTTGGCAGTCAGCTTTGCATCACAGGTGCCTGGCCATGGCAAAATAATGGCAATACAATTCCCATTTTCAACTGGTGAAATTCCTTTACCGCAGGCCAAGGTTAGGCCAATTGAAAACCAGTGTGGCAGAAAGCTGCTTGTTCACAGTCTCCTCTCTGCCCTTTTCCCTGGTCTGGTGTCTTCACGCTCGGTGCTCACAGTCAGATGCTGTGAATGAGCTCACCCAGAAACCTGAAAACTCGCTTCACACCGTGCAAGACCACCTAATGCCCCCCCCCCCCCACACACAACTTTGTATTCCTTTTCCATGACCACATCACTGTATCTCTCGGAGTGCAAGATCACTGATTTCATCAAAATGAAGCCTGTCTTAACTAGAACATCAGTCAGATTTACCCTGGACAGATTTTGTCTTTTGCGGTTCTGCTTCTGAGGCTCATTAAATTGAAAATGTAAATCTAGAGATTACAAGGACAGTTGAAGCACAGCATGGTCACAGACAGACAAATGTGCAGGATTCAAAGCAGATGCTGAGTTATGATGCTAACACTGCTGTATACATGCAAGAGAACTGCGGGATACAAACCATCTGTACTACCATTGCCAGGAACTGAATCTATCTCACTTTTTTATTCAAAAGCTTTCAGTTTGTCAGCTATAGAGAGGCACACTATTTTACTCTTCATACACTCATGTAAACACACACAGCACAGCACAATATAGCCAGGTCTTGGTACTATGCTCAGTTACATTCTCATATTCATATGTTTATATTCACATATACCAGTTTACTCATCAAGCAGAGGAAGGGCTTCCGAAACTGAAGTCTGTGAAGCGGATCCAGGGGTATTGTTCTCATTTGAAGACTAACAAATAAAATAAACCATGTCTGGTTTATATACTTTTCGTAAATATTGTGACCTTTGTACTTGTGAGATATCAATGTTATACTCAACAGCTGAATGTCTTCTAAAGATCCATGATATAATGACATCAAATTTCAGCAATGCTACCATGTACCTGTGTGTTAAATAACCACTGAATTGCAGCCTGTTTTGGGTGTCAGCTAAACGTTTACCACTTAACTGAGAAAGTTAACCATTTGACTGAGGTGGGGGTCCCCTACCACAATTCATTTCATTTTAGGTGGCTTTGAAAGGAATGAATTTCAGATCTGAGTAATATAATGTTGTTGATCTCAAAATTGCGAGGATCTACCTGATGGTGATTACGTAACTTTAATCCTGGATTTCTGATCTGGATGTTTTGGAATGTATGACATATATAATAAGATTAACTGATACCCGGCAGCAGAAATGTAATTTACTTTGCAGGGCTTATAACGTACACACTCCAGGGTGACAGCGCGTGTAATGAGACGGAAAGTTAATTAAAAAATAATAAGTTGCCAGACAGTGAACCATACATTTAAAATGTATCAGCATTAAACCTTGTAAATCACTGTGTTTTAACCAGGTGCATATATTGAAAATGCCAGTGCATTTTTGTTGATTAAACAGTCAATGCATAAACTATCATTGTCTGTATGACAATGACAATAATCTATATATTTCTACATAACATTTCTTCAGATTTATTTTTTTTATATCACAAAATGTAACATTTTTGAGCAATTGCAGTTTTGTAATGGTGAGTGTGAATTTGCATTACTGTGGATGATAATTTATTTAGCAAAGCTTAGGGTAAACATACACAGCCCATACAATTTTACATGCAACAGGCATAAGCAGACACCAAGTATCTAGCTCACAATATGGGGAATAACTGTGGGCTAAAGATAGAAAGTTGGGATAAAATGACCAAAATGACTGAAAGAATCTGTAAATGACAGACAAATGCCACACTTCAGAGAGTGTAAAAATAAAGCAGACCACCAATATTGTGGCACAAAACCACAGAAACAGATTCAAGGGCAGGCATAAGCCATATGATATTTAAACGCCCCACCCACACAGCACATCATGGTGGTGGGCTGGCTATGCAAAATACAGCGCAAATAAAGACTGGCAAGATTTCTCGCAGGGTGGGGCCCGCGACAGCTTTGAGAGATATTTAAAGCTGCAGAAGAAATGGCTGCTGAGACTTTAAGCCGCAGATAAAAAGGAGTGTACAAATGTATTTTCCAATGTATAATCTTTCACAAGAGTTCAGGGCAAGGGCCAGGAAGATCCTGTTGTGACAGGCTGATCCCAACGTGCTTTTCATGTTGTGTGGCAGGAGCCTGGCCGCCTGTTTGTGTGCGAGTGTGCGAGAGCGCTCTCCATTTACATAGGGCTGGCGCGAGGCCAGTTTCATGAGGCCGACTGGAAACGTTCCTTTCTCTAAGACAAATCTCTCGACGGACAGATTCACCGCACAGAATGCGGGCAACTATAACTTCATTAAAATGCACCTTTAAAAAACTTTTTAAAGATAGGCCAAGTAGAACTTGATGAAATGGGCTGTGTGGCACTGTAAATAAAAGCTCTTACTCTGATATCACCCCTGCCAATTGCAGCTCAACGGTAAATGGAAATGTTCAGCTTCACCCAGCCCTTTCTGCTGAGAAACATGAGCCAAAGCAAACTCGTGCCGGGAGAGGGAAACCCGAGAGGGTGCTACTGCCTTTTACTTAGTCTCACTTTAGTGTAAGTAAACTCAACAAATCGAGCTCTTAATTCTGATGGACAGAGAACTTCACAATTCAGTGTTCGGTATTTTTTATCCCTCCATTGTTGGAAGATTTAAAAATCCTAAATTAGACTTTAGATGTCTTACTGCATCCTGCATCTGAACTATGCCATTCTGACTCAGGTGAACTTAATGATTACAATAGAAGTGGGTGTGCCTGCTCTGTTAATGGCAAACGTTTCCTGTATGAATCATTATGATTAAAATCCCTGTAATAATTATATCATTAATAAATATATCATAATTTTATCTTAATAAGAATATCATCCATAAATTAGGGTTAAAATCCCTTAATAATAATATTAACAATAATATTTATATGAGTTACTGATTAATATGTTAATTTTATGTATATATGCACAGTGAAAGACCACAACGGCAAGCAGAGGTTTTTCTAGTAGAGTCGTTTCCCTCAGTCAGAAGGACAGTTCCATTTCCACAGTTGCGGTTCCCTTACTGTAATGCAGGATGAGTCCTAACACCATAGAATCCTGTTACATCAAGGTAGGTTTCTGTTTTAGCTCAGCACTATGACACCCGATTCAACTAATTATCAAATCATGGTCTTCAATAAAGACCTGGATAAGTAGAATCAGGTTTCTTAATGCTGGTTTTAAGTAAAAACCCTGCATTGACCCTTTTTGGATAAGATTGGACACCCCTTCATTACACAATCTACCCATAATACACAATCTTCCCTTGAGTGCCATCGAGCACACTCTTCTCGGAGTCCCATAAAACACACACAATCGATCCCCCGAGTCCTGTTACACACTCTCTTCCTCTAGTCCCATAACACACAATCTATGGCAAGTTTCATTAAACACACACTGGCCTGTGCATCCATCCTTCCTGCTCTCGACAGATGTCAATGGGTCACTTGGAGGCTGTGACCTTTGGCTCAGGGCCAGCGGCTCCTGGCTCACACTATTGTCCGTTGATAGGGAGGACATAGATCTGCAGCTCTATGAATCAATGCACAGCTTTCAGGCAACTGAAGGCTCCCAGTCTCCACCCCCCACCCTCCCCGCTGCTGCGTGAGGAAAAAGCAGTAAAAATCACCCAGTATCACATGTCCAAAGGGCCATTCTCCAATCAATCAAGCCCTCGGGTCAAGCTACCAGCAATCAGAGTTGTATAGAGTGCAATGGTCATCAGCCCTAGACCTGGAGAACTGTAGTTTACTGGTTTTTAACCAGGACAAAAACCAGGACACCCTCTGTCTCTTCAAGACCAGGTTTGAGGACCACTAGTGTACCGGATGAGGAAAATGTGGATTAAGGGGTGAGGCAGACAGGTCATTATCAGACATATATTTAGTGCCGCACAAAAACACTCTTATGGTCTCTCGGATACCGATCCCTCTCAATAACCAGTTTAGGCACATTGTTGTTAGCTGCATAATGAGGAGGCAAGCCATTTGGAAAGGTTGTCAAGTGCTTGACACGGTTTTAAAACTGGGACACGTCCTGAGGTGAATGAGTTCATTTGTTCAAAAGGAAGTGCAAGTTGTAAAAATGTGAGGGCAACACTGTGGTGTGAAAATTCAGGAACTGAACCTTAAATCCCCACAGGGGGACTATCGCTTTTCCACTTATCCAGAACTGCTTCAGTAAACATCCAGAAGTATGAATTCATTTCCCCCCTTTGCAAAGGTGTCTGCTGAGTCACATATAATAATAAAAATAGTAGGAGAGACTCTAATTATAATTTAACTTAGCTGAGTTCCAGTCTACACTGTGACCATGTGAAGTTGGCTCTGGCAACGAAACAGACAGTTCCTGGATCGTGTAGCTACAAAACTCAAAAGAGCACTTCCATCTGTTGAGAATTTATACATAATGGAGAATCGGCAGCATTCTCATGATCCCAGAGAAAGTTCTGGAATGGCATTGAGCTGCTAAATGTGCCTCCCGTTTGGCCTTCTGTTCTGCCTGCAAATCAAATTCATGCCAATGACATGTGAGCACACAATGACGTAAATGTGACAAAAATATGTTAAGCACAAGCAGCTTTTCTGGGTTGTCCCCTGCGGCACTCCCTACAATGACTACTATTCTCTTCTTTTTTCGTTTGCTCAAGCTACAAAGCTAAGCCAAGCAGACAAAGTGTCTGTAGCAAAGCAAAGGATAAATGTTGTTCACAATCTGTGTCTGATTGCCGATCAGCCCCAAATAAAATCAAGAGTTGCGTCCCATAGAAAGGGCACAGCAGTCAATTTGTGCTGGGGGTGGGGGGGGGGGGGTGGCTGGGGGAGGAGAGGATGGACAGCTAACAAATATTAGATACTGTCCCTGCTGTTTAAACACATAGTTCTCTAAATTCAGGATAATACTAATACTCATTTGCAGACGTCTTATCCAGAGACTACAATTTACTAGCATTATGTATCCATTTATCAGCTGGATATTACTGAGCAATGAGTTAAGACCTGCTAAGTACACGGTAGTGTCTACCGATCGAACCTGCGACTTTGGTTACAGCGCAGTCCTTACCCACGTGCACTCGTCTATTCAGTGAAGGGAATACTCTCTAAACGTGTTGTGGGGTGGAAATGGATACACTGATGGATGAACGAGAGGTAACTTGTTGTTTAATTGCCAGTATTGAGGAATACAGGTTCAGACATTATCCCACATCCAGGGATGTAGATAGAAAGTCCTGGTGAGCCGCTCCTGTTCCTGACCGAGGTGCCGATCTTGAAACGCTCCAGTGAATACACGCAGTATAAACTGATAATGTGTCCTACAGAAGCTGGCTAGGGTTCAGGTTGTGACACATGATTCCTGACAAGAAGCAGACTAACAACAACGCAAAGCGGATGTAGGAAATAATATTTTATTTCAAAAGAAAAATTTGACAAGCAATTATCATTCGACATATTAAAACATTTGCACCGGCTCTTAAAAAAGAACTGATGTAGTTCATTAAAATAAATACTTTTAAGAGAAGAAAATAATACAGACAGCATATTTGAAAACAAACAATCAAATAATGCACATTTTAAGAGAGATGAAACTTTGAAAGGTTCGTAAAACTCATTCTCACCCCTACACCTCCTACATAAAAACCACACTTTTTTATATTCAAAAAACAGTATCGTAAAAACCATGATTGGTATCTTGCAAAATTACAAACTACAAAAAAATCTTCAGTTTTCACAAAATTGCTGTAAATGACTGTAAATCGCTGATATTATCGAAAGATCGATCCAGGAATTTTTTGAAGGGTAATCCAAAACTACTGGAAATGTGCTTTTTTCATATTTTTACATTAGCATACACATATATATTATAGCTATATATTTATATTACTAACTTCCAGTACTGGTAGTGATTTACAGGTCCTGCTGTTGCGGCTGCTAACGGCTGTATTGCACGCGCCATACGCTCTGCTCGGTCGCGCTGGGAGGCGTTTCCAGAAGCCCTTCTCTCACATTTCGTGATGAAATTGACACTTGTGACAAGTACAACAACGTCCCCGCTTGCACTTCGCTCTGTCAAGACACACTCACCCTCTAACAGCGGCCAAGGACTGCGCCGCCGCGTTCGGCGTCCCCGCCTTGACCGACTGGCAGGGTTAGGATTCAGCCCAGTTCCCCACTATGACACCGTGAGCCAGTCCCCACATTCTGGTGTTTGTACAGCACGCGGGGGTCGAAGCATTCGGTTTCATCGCCGGTCTCCGCCCACACCCTCGTAAGAACAAAGGATCAGTCCTCGGATTTCAGGAGTACAGATGGCTGAAGTACAGTGCTCACATGAGAAGGTATGAAATCTCCGATGCCATTCTGCACAACGACCACCATTCCTCACCCAGAAGATTAGACAAGCTACAGCTAATTTCAGTAAACGTACCCATGGAGGACCAACTGTAGGGGTCCCAGAACTGCCGTTTCCACAGACAGCCTGGGACCATTAGCACCTTTTATAGACCTAAGTCAGCAGTCCAGACATTATGAACGCTCTGACTCTGGCAGGAAGGTGCAGCGAGAGGGGAGAGGTACATACATGTTTCAGGTTTCTTGATTTGGTAAGAAAAACCATGATCGGGGGGGAGGGGGGGGGGGCAACGTGTACTCAGGACAGAAATGCAGAGCACTGCAACTCTGGGAAGCAAGAAATAGGTCAGTTGCACATTAAAAGAAGGCAACTGGATTTGTGTAACGTGTGTGTGTGTGTGTGTGTGTGTGTGTGCATGTGTGTGTGTGCACGTGTGTATATGAATATGTGTGTGTTTAATTTCTTTCAATATCCTGAGTTCCTACAATACACTCATCTTTTCTGCCAGTTCAGTCTTAAGGCCTGTTCTGCCTCCACTCAGCTGAAAACACAAAGGAATCTTCTGTGTTCGACTGTGTGAAGGAAAACCGCTCGAGGGACATGCTGAAGTATACCACCAGCTTCCCTCCAATCTGAACCGGCCCCAAACATCCAAAACACACGGCGTCCTCTGCAGCAAACATTCGCTCATCTCACCGTCTTTACCCAGTCTTCCTATCACATTTTAGATCAGGGTTTGAGGAAGATGATAGGGTTTTTTTTACACATTTTTTTATAAAACTGCTAGGCACTGCTGAATTTCCAAGGCTTTTTCGTCACAGATCAAAAAGCAAAAAAAAAAGTTGCTGCTCTCTCACAGACCAAAAACATGTCTGCATTTCTGACCAAATAAATAAACGGTTCAAAAATGAGAATGACTGCCAGCGATTCCCTTTCCGGCCTGCTGACACAACCTGTCCCGCTCACTCAAAAAACGGACCTGCTGCAAGGAGACCACAACAACAAGTCAGAAGGCAGTCTTAGCTGAAAGAGTCCTTTCCTGCTCTGAACCCTCCCACCCTCCCCCAGCCCCCTAACCCCCACCGACCTCCAGAACGTGGAACAAACCGCACCCCTCTCAGGCAATGATCTTCTGGGGAATATCTATGGAGGCCTTGAGGAAGATGGCGTTGTCCCGGATGTAGTTCCTCTTCTTGATCTCCTCGTGGGAGATGAACTTGGGGTAGCCAAAGCCAAGCGTGCTCTCGTCCAGCGAGTTGCGGGCGGTGGAGCTGGGCTTCTGGAAGTTCTTCCAGTTGGGGTCGGGGTTGAAGGTCTCCGTGATGTGCTGGGGCTTGGAGAGCGAAGGGTCGCTCTGGTCCAGGATGGAGAAGGTCACCTTGTAGGAGAAGGGCCACTCCAGCAGGCTGTCGTACTCGCCCGGCAGCACCCGGATGTAGATGGACAGGTGGGTGCCCTCACCGCTGCCGTTGCCGTTGAGGAAGGCCGACACCTGGAGCCGGTAGCCGTAGCGATGCGAGTAGAAGGGCGGGCTGAACAGCTCGTGGTTGCTGCGCAGCTTGGACTCCTGCAGCCGGCGGGAGTAGTCGGCCAGCTTCCAGATGAGGACGCCGTCCTGACTGACGGACAGCTCCTCCAGCTCCCGCCGGAGCTCCAGGATCTCCTGCCGCTGCCGGGTCACCAGGTTGCACATCATGGTCAGGTGGGACTTGGTTGTGTCGTCCAGGTGGCGGCTGATAGCCAGCTTGGGGCACTGCCGTAGATGGAGGGAAAAGGGTAAAACGTTGTCATTGTCTAGTCTGGAAGAGAGCCTACGCCTATGTGCTTGTGTTCTTGTGTAGACTGTGGTCCTAAACAAAATGTGCATTAGCCCACTCACAGCAGGGGCCACTACACAGTTAGCCCCTATGCTAATGGATAGGCAGTAAGCACCTAGGCTCTTTCAGTTCTTTATATCTTCAAGGCTAAGCTGTGCTCACTACCAGTCCTGATGTTCACAAGTCGTGCTCATACAGACATGAGTAGGAGGAAGACTCTTCATGTGCAGCGCAACAGGAGGACTTGTGGCCAACTGACCGGCCACTGGGGGTTGATGGTGTGCGAGAAGTCAGAAAGGAAAACTACCCTTGAGGGAAGCTCTCGTTAGGCAATGCTAGAGCTAACTGTAACTCACCCTGAGGGGTTGATATCAGATTGAGGGGCCCATCTACAGGATGAGCTATCCAGCAGCCCCTTATTTGTCCATTTTTATCGACGTGAGGACAAATTCTGGAGCCTGAAACATACTGATCTGCCATGAGAAGCTCATTAAAAGATCTGAATGTTTGGCACAGCGCTGCTGGCCATCTTTTGTTCTCTTGGACGATGCAGTGAAATTCCGGATGTCTGCTCCGTACGTTTGCAATTGTACTCGTCCTCCACATCCTCCCGTTTTTGACAGGGGACAGGAAGAGGCCGGCGCTCAGAGAGCGAATCGCGCAAACCAAACAGCAAAAACACATGTTCCACAACAGCCGAGTTTACAGTGGACATGAAAGGTTCTGGGACGAGGCCGCGGCAGGAAGTGTGCTTCTGGTTAAGGCTGGGCTCCCAGGCACCGCGTGGGAGGTGACCGCGCGTGATTACAGGGAGGCTCGGGACAGTTTGGAGCGCATGGAAAATAAACGCCGGGGAGGGAGGAATGAAACAAAAGACAGTAAAGCAAGTGGAAAAAGCAAAGCTGGCGTGTACACACATTCATCAGAGCGCTGCATAAACAGGGGATACTTCTAAACAGAGAGAGACAGAAAGAAAGGGACAGGGGAGGAAGACACAAGAGGAGAAGGGCAGAGGAAAAAGGAGAAAGAGACCAGAAGATGGGGGGGATGATACAGAGAAGGAAGGAGAGAGGGGGTGGAAAGAAAGAGGCAGAGGGTGAGGAGAAAGAAAGGAAGAAGGAAGGAGAGCAGGTGAGAAAAAGAGGGAGAAAGGTAGGGGATAAGGGCAGATAGAGAAGAGAGACAGAAGCAGGAGGTGAAGGAGAATGAAAGGGAGGGAGAGAAAGACAGGGAGAAAGGATAAGGGAAGACAGAGGAGAGAGAGGCAGAAGGAGACAGAGAGAGAGAGAGGCAGAGGGAGACAGAGAGAGAGAGGCAGAGGGAGACAGAGAGAGAATGGCAGAGGGAGACACAGGAAGAGAGAGACTGAGGGAGACAGAGAGAGAATGGCAGAGGGAGACACAGGGAGAGAGAGGCAGAGGGAGACAGAGAGAGAGGCAGAGGGAGACAGAGAGAGAGAGGCAGAGGGAGACAGAGAGAGAGGGGGGTGGGGCCTGAGGTTTACCCTGTGTTTGCAGCCGGCGTCCTTAAAGGGACAGAGCACCAGGGCGCTGCAGCAGCTCTCCTTCACGTGGGCGGCCAGGTCCTCCCGGGCGATGTTGGGCGTGCCGCACTGGTTGGGGCACTGCACCGGGAAGCGCGGGCAGTGGTACTGGTGGTTCTGCGAGATGACACGCATGAATCAATATGTGCACCAGTACTGAACCAAAAAAAGCACTGGTTTATTTCCATATTTATTCAACATCCCAAACCACGGTTTTGAATCCACAATTAAATACTGTTCATGCTTGGCAAACAGCATGCTCTAATGAAAAAAAAAATCAGGGCTTTTACAACAATTTAAGAAATGAAATACAAAAGTTTCAAAAGACATATTATGCAACAAAAGTGACAAGAACTGATACACTTGTAAAGTACACTTGTAACCAAAAACGCATAAAACCTTCTTTCTTTCCGGTTTCCTTTGAGTGGCTGTGAGAAGCGTGCACAAGTAGCGTCTCAGTGTCTGAGTGTCAGCTGAGCGTGATGAATAAAGGCAGTGTGTAACTGGCCAGTGGAGGATTAAAACTTCCCTGTGAGAGGCTGCAAAAGCGGCCAGCGTAATGAAAGGGTGTTGGCAGGGTGGCACAGAGCCCTGGTACTGTATATACGGGGCGGTCCGGATGCAGGTGCTGCCGCGGGGGGCACTGCCAGCCCGCGGCGGCAGGCTGGCACGGTGCTGCGGGGTGGTGAATGGCACCGTTCAGGCAGGCTCGGGCCTAGTGCCACCTGTCTCCGCGGAGCCTGAATGCCACCCTTCATAGGGCTGGGGGAACACTGGCTCCTTATTACACCGCAGACAAGCGAGCTCTCACTGCAGCACACTGACACCTCAGATCCACAGGGCCTGCGTTCTGAACACAGTGAGGAAGACCACACGGGAGGGAGGGAACCCCTTACACACACATACATGCACACACAGGCGCACAGAGACACACATACACACACTTTGTGCCAGAGTAAGAACCAGCCCTGCCCGGCCCCACGATATCACAGTAAATATTAAAAACATTTTCAGGGCTGAAGAACAGCCCCCGGGCCCACGCAGAAACCCCCACGGGCAGGCCGCGGACGCGGGCGAGTACAGGGGGCTCACCTGGATGGTGTCGAATACAAACTCCTTGCCGCAGTACTTGCAGGGCTGCGTGCGTTTGGGGCACTCAGCCACGCTGTGCTGGGCCAGCAGCCTACGCATCATACGAGCCCCACACTTATTCTCACAGTACACACTCTCCTGGGGGCAGATACCCTGGTGGTTCTGAGAGAGAGAGATGGGGAGAGAGAGGGGGAGGAAGAGAGAGACAGAGAGCGAGGGAGAGGGAGAGAGAGAGAGGGAGATACTGTAAGTGGACAGGCCAGCTGAGGTACGGCCTGTACCAGGGTTAGTGCAAGCCTACATCTTTCAGTCTTTAAGAGTTTCTCTCGTGGATCAGCTGAGGTTAAGGGCCACAGTAAAGGATATGTCAGAATCCATCCTAGGGATCAAATCCACCTCTGCCACATTTTCCTCCTCATTTCACATGCAGAGAACAACTACAAATGTGCAGTGCACTTCAATCCCTGCAAAGCACTCTAATCACCATAAATGTAAAAATATGGAACAAGAGAGCCACTAAAAAACAGGAAGTCAGGTTACAATATGTACTATGCAACAAAATCGAATTACTTGACTTTACAGTGTATATACCAGCGTGCATAAACTGTTTGCCTCCAGAACACATGCACCATGCACATAAAACAACAGATTAAAATGCATTAACAAGATCATACACAGCATTAAAGACTGCTGCATTTACGCTATGCGCCACATCATTTATATACATGAAAAGGCTTGTGGCCGGAGGCAGCTTTTTCCTAAGAGCGTGCAGCAGTGGGCCTGCTGAGTTTCCTCATTACTGCCGGAGCCCTGAAGGCCTGCACGTGATTACAGCAGCAAGCTGAGACACAAAAGAGTGCTGTGGGTGAGACACTGGCTCCCAGCCTCCTCCCTCTCTCTCACTCACTGCTCCCGCAATAGATACACCTCAGTAACCAAAAGGCCACTGAATTAGCCCGCCCGTCGTGCTGGGCGACTCTCCCACAGGCTGAATGGCCGTGTTGGATCAAGCACACGGGCTACTCGCGATATTCTTAATACCTTATTACCAACAGCACGTCCTGCTGAAGTCAGGACGGTGGAGCTGCTCTCTATCTTCGGCCGAAGACTAAAAACACACCTGCTTACTCTGCATCTTGGCTCAGCTACCGCTGTACTCATCGCATTTATTATCGGCATATCTACTCTACATATCTATCATTATACGTAGAGTATACATCTTAAATCTCCCCTCTTGCAGCTAATAGGGCGCTTAACGTTATTTTGGAAGGAAATGTTCTGGCAACTGTTACCAGTCTGGATGGTTTGGCATCTGTTCCGCTTGTTGCCTGAACCCTGGTGTGAGCACTTTCCTGAGTCGCTCAGGATACACGGGTCTGCTTAAACGCGTAGCGGTGTCGGCCCCCTTCCGGCTTTGCCGGCGCGGTGACGGGCGACGCCGGCGCTCACCTCGTAGGCCTCGCCCGTGAACTCGTTGCCGCAGAACTCGCATTTGACCTTGCGCTTGACGCAGTCGTACTGAAGGTGGTCGGGCAGGTCGCGGCGCGTCAGCTTGGCCGAGCAGCGGTTGGGGCAGGGGATGACGTTGAAGGCGCAGGTGGAGAAGTGGCCCTGGAAAAGAGAGGAGAGAGAGGGAGAGAGAGAGAGAGAGAGAGAGAGAGACTCAGAGACCACACCACGAACACAGGAAACGTATGACTGACAGACAATCATACTCAACAATACAAGGGATCATGGGTAGAAAAGATATCCAGGCCAGCAATGGCACAATTCCTAGCCTGCTGGTCCAAAGCATAGAATCAATGGAAACAAGCCTGAGGACACACTAGACCAGCACGGATGGCTGGGGTGGCAACGCTGAAGGAAAACCCAGCTAGCCCACATTGGCATCCTCACGCCCTCTAGCCCACAGCGTGCTGCCGGGCACGGAGCAGTACCTGCAGCTGCTTCATCTGGCCTGTCCAGCGGCAGCCCTCCTCGCTGTGGATGCAGCGGATGGCCAGCAACAGGATCTGCTGCTCCAGCTCTGGGTCAGGGTAGATCTGCAGGGGACAGTGATGGAGACAGCAGGTTAGCTTCTGTCTCTCTGTGAGGAACAACACTGTTAGCCTGAGGGTCTCTCTGTGAGGAACAGCACTGTTAGCCTGTGAGTCCCTCTGTGAGGAACAGCACTGTTAGCCTGTGAGTCTCTGTGAGGAACAGCACTGTTAGCCTGTGAATCTCTCTGTGAGTCTCTGTGAGGAACAGCACTGTTAGCCTGTGAGTCTCTCTGTGAGGAACAGCACTGTTAGCCTGTGAGTCTCTCTGTGAGGAACAGCACTGTTAGCCTGTGAGTCTCTCTGTGAGGAACAGCACTGTTAGCCTGTGAGTCTCTCTGTGAGGAACAGCACTGTTAGCCTGTGAGTCTCTCTGTGAGTCTCTCTGTGAGGAACAGCACTGTTAGCCTCAGAGTCTCTCTGTGAGGAACAGCACTGTTAGCCTGTGAGTCTCTCTGTGAGTCTCTCTGTGAGGAACAGCACTGTTAGCCTCAGAGTCTTTCTGTGCTGTTTTTTCATGTTTTTTAACATTTAATGTTATTGGCGCTCACTAACATAGCACACAACTGAAGAACACAAACAGGTAATTCCTCTCTGAAATTATGCGTAAGCCTATGTGAGCAAACAAACTAGACCGGGGAGAATTCATTTGCATTACAAGGCCACAAATTACTGACCTCAGACCAAAACCGAAAGTTCTGATTACTGTAAACACGAGTACAGTGCCTGCAGTTCAAATATGCAGATGGCATGAAGGCTCCAAACCTTTCAGCGAGCAGACGTTAGACCTGAGGTGCATACTAACGTAACGATCGTGACAGATTATGCTACAAACCCCCGTTCTTTCACCACCACCACCACCGTGAGCGCGTTCACAAAAATGCAGCTTCATTCCGAACGCAGGCAGTCAGCCTGTTTTCCGCATTTTTTCCCCCCCTCTTCCCTCCCAAAATCAGGTTTAGGAGCAAAGATGGAAAACAAGCCAAAGAGTTTAACCGCAGTGACTCGGGAGTCCTTTTCTGGAGCAGCTGAGTATTAAACCACATGGAGCAGAGCACACATCCAGCGGCCCAGGGGACGTGACTGCAGGACGGAGCCACTCTGTCGTTAGCAGATCAGCCTAATGCTCCTGCGGTATTTGCGCCTGTAATGAAGTCATCGAAGATCTGAGAGAGGCTTTGATTTGTTCTGCTAAGCTGCATGCGGCACACGCTAGTCAGTTTTTCGGTTTTTTCAGCGAGGGGAGGTAGGAAAGACCCGGCCTTCGTTCCGTATTAGCAGCCAAATTTCAGAAGGGGAAATAAACAGCTGCGTGTACACAGCGTGTACAAATGCTCTCTGACTGCTTGGCTCCAGCGCTGTCTTTCTGGCTTTGTCATCTCGGGTTGAGTCATCCCCCCCCCCACTCTCGCCCAGGCTTCCCCCGCGCCCAGCCCACAGCGGGTCTGTTCCCGGGTGCTGCTTAATTAGCGGTGTTCTGAGGGCGGGGGTGGAGGCTCGGGGGGAGGAGCTCGATCTGAGCGCGCTCGTGTGCGGGGCAGGAAAAGCGGACATCTGGAGCTGCGGAGAAGCTCGGAGCAGGGGGGGGGGAGGGGGGTCCACACAGTTAGGGGTTGTGGGACACGTCCGGAGATGAAAGCTCCGGTCTCCAGGGTAGGGGGGTTTGCGCGTGGGGGCGGACTTCCTGAATAAATGCGGTGCCAAGCAGTATCAATGGGAGTCCTCATGAGATGGTGATACTATGCGGTGCTTTCTTAAACACCTGCTGGCCGACCGCGCTGATGGACACGAGGGCAGGAAGTGTAGGTGGGAGACGGGGGAAGCGGGTGAGGGTGAGGGTGAGGGTGCGGGTGTGTGTGTGTGTGTGTGTGTGTGTGTGTGTGCGTGCGCGCGTGACACACAGACGCAGGTAGGAGAGCAGGCCTCCTTCCACTGTTCTTACCTTGGCATAGTCCAAGGGCAATTGGTCCTCTGGACACTTAAAGACCCCCTCACTGCAAAAACAGAACAGGGAGAAGATACATTACATAGCAGCCAATGTAGGAATAACGCTGCAATCAAAGCACCAGCACAGGCTGGATTCAGTTCACTCCTGCAAACAACGCCTCAAACATAATTGCGATGGGCATTAAAATTGATCATCAGGGGGTAAAGGGTGTTTAGGGGGAACGTGTTCACCTGGAGCCCCTTCTAACCAGCGGCAGTTTATCCAACAACTCTGAGTGGAGGGGAACTCCACCTCCTCCTCATAAACCAGGCCCATCCTGCTCCGCTGACTAGATGACTTTTTCTGGGCCATTGGCTCTAACACTTCTGCCCTTTCCTCTCCCCTCACCTTGTCTATGAATTTATTTCCACAATTACAGCTTTTACAATTGGAAAAAAAAAAAGACAGCCAACCTGGTTCTGCCATCATCGATAGATAAAAGGCTCTCTATCTACCTGTCTCTCTCTCTTACCCTTTCTCTCTCTTACCCTCCACTTTTCTCTCCCCCCCTCTTTCTCTCCCTCTCTCTCTTCCTCTCGTTCTCTAAAGAGCGAGCGGAAAAAGGCAGCGCTAACTGGACTGCAGCTATCTTTCAAAGAGCGTGGCGGTTTGGTTAATGTTCTCTGCACTTGCTCTGAAAGCATTGATTTCTTATTTGTCCGCGGGAGCGGCGGGGCTGTCTGTCGAGGCCAGCGGCTCCCCAGATATCCCCTCTCGTCTGCCGCACGACAGCAGATCTCGTTCTCTCACCAAAGTGGATTAAGGACACCAAAACAATTTTTTTTTCCTGTTTTTTTCCAGCAGTGTTTTACGCTCGTCAAAGATCCCTTCTGACTTCTGAACGCGAAACGCTATAACTGGCACTGCGGCCATGAGACCGTAAAACAGACGGCGCGCGAGTTGCCACGGTGATATTATGGGATTTAGCAAAAGCTTATCCCAAGCAACATAGAAAAGCGAGCAGATAAATCTTAACGCAAGGAGCACAAGCCGTCAGTGGATCTGCTATCACTGTTCCTACCCCTCTTTTGATTTCACTAACCAAAGAACAACGGGCTTTTCACTGCCACGGACACGTAGTGAGCGATACAGATCTCATAACTGCGCACAGATCGCACACAACGCTGTTTTGACATGCCGTAAATTCCACTGACTTGCAAGGAAATATGTCTGCAACTTTGGGGAAACAGGCAAATGAAGAGGATCCAGGCAGTTAAAATGGCTTGAAATCGCGTTGAAGGCCTGCATGTAGGCGTATATTTTAGTAGAATGTATATCCATATGTATTTATAATATCAACACATTTTTTTCATTTGGATGACTAAGAATCTCTGCTTTCATAGCCACAAATAGCGCTACAGCACTACAAATAGTCCATTGGAGACCACAATCTGCACAAACCAACACAAAAGAAAACAATAACGGCGATTATTCTATGTATTTAACATGATATACAATATTAATGACGTGAAAATGTTTTTTTGTACTCGGTATTACACCTTGCCCTAAAACGAGGGCACGTGCATAATTAATGACCCATATGTTAGGGTATTTCCTGTGTTATAGGTCACCTCATTTACTCCTAAACAATGAATAATATTTTAATGATTCTTAAGTACTGGAAACCTAAGCTCATATCAGATGTCTAAGAAGGTCTTCAGCCTCCCTTTAAAAAAAAAAAAAAACAATAAATATCCCAATTGTTTGTTTGGAGGGTAACAGCAGACCCCCATACAGAGGAGAGGGAGGAGATCAATGGAGAGTCCGGCTCAGAGGCCTCGTTCACAGCACGCATCTGCCCCCGAGCGCTCGGCTCCGCAGACCAGACAAAGGCTGCTGGGACGGGGGGGTACACAGGGTCCTTTTTTACACAGGGTCCTTTACTGTCAGATTCCCCCTTTCTCCCGACATCACAAGGGTGAAGCCCCAGGCCAAGGGGATGCAGACTGGAAGAACACCTCATCAATGCGCACACACCCCCCCCCCCCTGGCCCCCAGCAGCAAAGCGGAGCGCGTCTGGAACATGGATGCTGTCGTGAAATATTAACCGAGGTAAATAATGGATGAGGCTGGAGCTGCTGGTACAGTGTGGGTTTGCAGGAGGGGGGGTGGAGGGAGGGGGTCAGTCAGAGACAGACCGTGCAAAAAAGGTACAGACAGAACAAGGACAGAGAAAGAGAGAACGGCTCTGGAAGACAGAGATGCCAGCGTGTGTTACGCTGCTGTGGCTTTTGGGACTGGGGGGGGGGGGGGCTGAGTCTGATGACACAAAAGCCTTAGGCCAAAAACTCCAACCGTAACCAGGTAGCTGCAAAAGCTCTGCTTTTCAGTGCTTTCACAATGGCCTGTGTGTGTGTGTGTGCCTGTGTGTTTTATTGTGTGTGTATATGTGTGACCAAAATAACTGCATGCAAATTAGTTACTGCTCTCCGGTTCCAAGAAAACAGGAATAACTGGTTTTCAGTTTCATCCCATGAGCCTGACAGCCTTCTGTGTGTAAGGAGGGGGGGGTTCTGGGTAGGGATTTCAGCAAATGACAATGGCTGACCTCTCTGCCCAAACTCCATAAATAGATTAGCGAAATCAAAGGCTGGTGAATGTGGAAGGAGGCCAGCGCTACCCCCACAGGCAGAGGGACCACAGAGCTCCCATTTACATCCCCGACCTCTTAATCGGCAGGAACGCACAGTCAGGTACAGCAGAGGAGCATGTGACCAGTCACATGAGCTGAGCTCCACTATCCCGGCTCCACTATCCTATCCGCTTGAAAAGCAGGCCGGACGGCCAAACAAAAACAGAGAATTGCTGGCGATGTCACTTCCTTAGCAGGAACCAGAAAGGCTAAAAACCGGTCGAGCCAACGTGACTGAATGCTCCAGGACCGAAGCATTACAAAACTGATATAGTCGTTAAGATGTTGACATGATAGCAACGGAAAAAACCCATTTCCTTCAGATAAAGCACTAAATCGAAAGTTGGATTCCTTGAAACCTGCCCCATTCAAGCAACACAACGTTACGTTATACAAAAATTATACTGTTAATGTGACTAATATGGCTACTACACACAGTCTATTTGCATAGAGAAAGACGCACGCCCATGTTTTGACGGCTCCTTGGCTCGTAGGATTCCCTTACGAGCTCCCAGACCCTGAGGAGGGGCAGACGGAGTGATCTCCAGGACGACGGGGACATCGGGGAGGGGGGGGGAGCTCCCCGTCTGTCAGTCTCACTTACGGATTGCCGGGGGGTGACTCAGCTCCCTCCCGCAGACGCAGTCCCGGCTGGTTAGCACAGCGTTAATAACACGACCCGACACGTTTCCCTCCCCCCTCCCATGCTGGCTCACCGATACCCTTCACCCTATTGTGACATCCTCATATAAAAGGCAAAAAACGAGTGCATAAGGGGGAAAGAAGAGCAGGGCGGGGGTAGAACACAATAAAAGCTGTACGTTTGTTGGCTGTAAAAGGCAGTTGTTCCAGACCCGGGGGGTGACCTTTGACACCCCCCCCCCCCCCAAGTTGCAGTCTCCAAATCGACGCCTTCCTCTCAATTTCTTCACAACAATCAGCATGACGGCACCAAAGACACCTCACAGAGGCTTGGTACGCAGTCGAATGGCGAGCACAGCAAACCAATGAGAATCCAGCGCTCCCGCCATTTCCGTGAACTGCCTTTGTTATGGTTTTGCTGCGATTGTACGTTATTGTTATGCCCTTTAGGTTTCACAGTCCTTGATCGTATAGATTTGCCCTGCATTTCTCCATCAACCCTACTGGAAGAGAAGTTCAACTGGATGAAAGTCTGTCCAAGTAAACAAACAATGAGCAGACTACTGCAAGGCCAAATCCCCCACTTCCTCCTGACAGAGGTGAGTGTACAGAGTCACAGCAGCGAGGCGGGGAGCGCTGAGGTATAGTCTATGGGAAAGACCGCTGGGGCCCATTAGGGCGGTGGGGCAGAAACGCTACAGCGGCTGATGAGCGCGGTTACTATTACCCCTGGAAGGCCTCAGGGGAGAGTCTCTGCCAGCCTTTCTGTGTCGGCGAGCTCCGCAGACCGTCACGGGGCCCGCTGCCCTCCTCGCGCGCAAACGCCCGCGGGACCGGCGGAGGGGCCCGGCCGCTAACCGCACGCGCCCGAGGGGCCCCCCCGAGGCGCTGCGCCACGCCGTATCGTCTGCGTCGGAGCGCCATCCAGGTCAGACGATCGGCCAAATCTGCTTAGCGCTAATTAGGGGCAGACCTCCCACGTGGGCAAAATGGCTTACGCTTCATCAGCTCTTTCCCCCCGCACCCCCCTCCCCAACCCAAAACAGCCCCCCCAATCCCCCAAGCGCAGATTAAAGGGGCTTCAATTTCCACACTGACATTGAAGATGCCACAATAATGCAATGTCACTTTATTAATAACTCCTGAAGTGGGGGGGTTGGGCATAAGGAGGCAGATCCAAGCCTGGCTCAGATTATCGTTGATTGTGAGTCCTAAATATGTGCGAGTGCAGTACTGGATGATTGCACATAAGCCACGTCTCCACTGACCCACCTTCACTGTAGGTCAGCCGTGCTGCTGCAAACTGACCAGGGCCAGACGGCAACTATTTTGGTCAATCCCAGCTTCCATAGTATGCTGGCCTAGAGCCCAGACGAATTAAACACACTTACCCAAAGTGAAATAACACAGCCAGAGGATTTTTCCAATGCTAACACTGAGCTGGAAGAAGGCCTCAGACAGGCATGGTTTCAGCACCGGCCTCAAACAGTAAAATGTCTGCAGTATATCCATACATTAGAAACAGACTATGGGTCTCACATAAACGTTTGGTTTCACATAAACCTCACTCAGAGTATGTGTATGGTTCATGCGTGTGCCTTTAACATCACTTCTGTTCTTTTCACCGTCTCCTTCTTTCTGTTCCCAAGGTCTCTGTCTCTCTGCGCTAAACCTTTGCCACTTATCTAGATCCGTCCTGCAGCCCTCTGATTTTCCTCCTTTGGTGGTGAAACCCATTGAACTCGTGAAACAAAGGCAACCTTTCAGTAAATCCTCCCCACTTCCTGCGCGGGATTCCTGGATTTCCATGTTCCTGCGGTGCTGGGCTCTTGAGTGTCGGGAGAACACAGGAAATCTCATTTCGTCTTGGGAGATGCTCCTTAATCAGCCTAATCCAGCTGTGCGTGTGTGCGCGTAGTGTGCGTGTGCTGTTCAGCACTCACGTCTTACGCGCCCTCTCTCTCCCTCCTGTTTCTCACAACAGTGCAGCAGCCGTCATGAAGTGCAGCCCACCAACGTGAGCCGTGCACTTCCATAATGGCCCCAAACTTCAGCTGCGTTCCTCCATTGACATGCAGACTGAACGCTAAACAACGGAATCGTCTGACATCACAATTACAGCATGCATTCTGAGTCGAGTATTGGCGATGAGGTCACCGTTAGATGGGATGCGTGTGACCGGAGGAGTCCGGATGATACCCTTCATTGTAGCTCAGTGATAAACAGCCGGTTGCATCTGAGCTTAAAAAATAAAAAAAGCCCAAGAGAATTCTGCTAGAATGGGAGATCAAAGCTGGTGGGTGGGGCCAGGGGGGAAGTGCAACTTCAAACCAAAACTGAAAGCTTATTTGTAGTCTTTCAGAAAGGAAACAACACCAAATCGGTTCAAAGCGACACTTCAAATGAAGGACGCAGCGCTTAGCAACAGCAGAGAGGTTTGCAGCGGTTCGTCCCCGGATGGCGGAGCGTTACCGTGAGAACGAGAATGACAGGTGAAGGCAGGTTCACAGAGCTGGGTTGAGAAAGGAAGGGGGTTGACCAAAAGAACACAACGCCGTGGGGAAGACACGGATATCCCCACACTACCGCTTCCCAAGTTTCAGTGAAACCGCAATCACTTTTCCCTGCCCATCTGTCTCTGCGGCTGACAGAGTGCCTTTCCGTCTCCCTACATGACCTCGCGGGACCAGCACTCAGCGGATGAACCCTTTCCGGAACGTCCTGCAAACGCACGGGCATGGAAACGTCTCCTAAAAGCACCGCAGCCGTATCGGCCAACCAGAGGCCAACGGCAGCCCAGTCCCTGTCTTTCACAGGGGAGTCTGTGACATTCATAAGAATAATAAACTATGGAGTGTGGGTCCTTCCGGAAGCTTCTGCCCTGAAATGGCAAATGAGAATGAAAAGACGGCTCCTCGATCTCTCTCGTCAGTGACGCCCGGCTGGAATGCTCAGCAACCCATCGGGTGAGGCAGCGGATTTCGTAACCGAGCCCGGAGCAGCTTGATTCGACACGGGCCGCAGGCGTTGGCCAATCAGACTCCTCTACAGGGTGAATCCAACACGGCCATCTGAAGCCAGGGAAAGGAAACGTGAGCCGTGTCAGGCCTGCGTGCGCTTTGAGCCACCCTCCATCTGTAGAGCCGGCTAACTTTCAGGCCTGAGGGCTGTGACACGTCAAGTTGACTGGGCTCCGTAATGAGGCCGTCTGGATCTTGACCGGTCAAATGAAATAGGGCAGTTAGAATTGAACAGGAGATTATAGAACCCATCTGCCAGACTTCAAATGTATTATCCTGAATGCTTGCCACACACCTGAGCCAAACACAGACACGTGGCACACTTGGGGTACTGATGTGCGCCTAAAATGGGAGCGAGAGACACCAATCCAGATTCTGCACTAGGTGGCCTTAGTTTCATTGTGCTTTTGTTCTGGGACAAAAGAAATTAAACATTTTGAACAGATGATAAGGACGAGTCGCTGGTGGGTGTGACTGAAATCCGCGAAGAGCAACCTCAGTACAAAAAGAAATGCTATATGAACAGAGGGACAAAGTCAAATGCTTAATGACAGAATAAAGAAAGTTCTGGAAGCGCTCCTAATTAGGCTACATGTGGCTTTCACATTCATTCAGCATTGAAAGAAATAGTAATACCACAGCACGATAGGACCAGTCAGGACTGTGTGGGCAGCTGTAGTACTCAGACCTAAATGATGCTAAAGTGCTCATTTATCCAAATGAGCAGGCAGTCAAAGGCTTGGTGTACAGCAAGCCTGAAGGAGCAGAGATTTTGGGTGGGGCGGTAGACACTCATGGGTGGATGGGAAAACTCCCATGGGCAGAGACGATGAAAACAGAAAAAGGGAAAACTCACAGCACAGAGACTCAGGGAAACTGGTTGTTCTCATGTTAACACATTTCTTTTATTTAATTAATCGATTTATTATTATTATTTTTTAAAATCAATTATTCAAGAACGTGAAAGACTAACAGGACAAGCGGTGTGTTCTAACAATCTCCTCTCAGGCTGGACAAACGGTCCTGGTTGTGATTAAAGGGTCTAGTTAACAGGCCACCTCCAGGCTGTTATTCCCGTTCTCAGGGAGATCAAGAGCGAACGAACACAAACAGGAACTGAAACAGCGAGCACAAAGAACGGACAAATGAGCAAGCCTCTAACCTCCCATGTCCAATGCATTAACGCATTCACTTACTGCACAGAGCGCACATCTACAGGAGAGGATCATGGGAGAGGCCACCTGCCCTTTCACATGTAGATCACACAACACACAGATGATATGAATGGATGTGCGTCCGACTGGATTAGGGTGTGTGTGAGTGTGTGTACACGTGTCTCTGTGTGCGTACACAGCCGATATGAAGTACAGATCTGCTTTCATTTCCAAGCCGCACTTGACATTCTTCCATCATAACTGTGCACACAGCGATTCCGTATTTCAATGGCATTATTGGTTAAATGAGGGTTAAGTGATGTGTCGCGCGTGTGTGTGCGCACGTCAGTGTGTGCGTCAGCCCGCGCGTGCAGGAGTGGGCAGCTATAAAAACATGACATTATTCCGGCGCAGAGGTGTGCCTTTACTCCACCGGCTTATATAACAATAATCCCTTCTCTTCTCAGTGCTCAGCCCCGCGCTGACATTTCAAAGAGCGCACCATCTGCGCGCCGCCTCACACAAAGGTTGGGGAAATATCAGCCCGCCCACAAAAGGCGCGGCGGGCCGGCCGCGCTCCCGCAGGTGAGGCGTTAGCGCGCCCGTCGCGGACGTGGAGGGTCGTTCCCAATAAACCGGGAAATGTTTTCAGCGTGACTGTATTCGCTCGGACCTTCTCGCGCGCTCGCCCCTTCCCCGCACCCCAACTCTCCGAAGGCCCCAGCAGCCGGGCCTGTGGCCCTAACTGCATGACATCAGAGTAGCCTAGCAGATGCTCTCGCATGAAGGCCAACTGCCCCGCCTGCAAATCAAGCGCGTTCGCCAATCCGTTGGAACAGCTGGATGTTCACACGCGATGTAAAGCGCCGGGCGAACCCAGGCCGCGTCGCTCGCGGCTGGAAATCTGAAACGTATCAAACGGACGACGCAGAACTCCCGACGGACGAGCGCTTTTACAAGCGGAGGAGGAACGCGCCGTTTCCCTGCTGGTCACAGGCTGTTTCTTGGCGCAGCTGTGATGCGTACTGGCGACTCTGGTCTCAGGTTAGACACAGCCAGCAGCCAGGAGGAACACAGGTCTGGGGAGGGTGCAGAGAACGGTTATCTGCAGAGACAGCTTTAAACTGCTTTATTTCTCCCTCCCATTTGGCGGGCCCTTGCTCCGTTTTGCCCAACAGCAGGGCGTCCCCCAGAAAATGGTGAGCTTGGGCCGAGCCGCCCGCGTGCTAGGGCAGGCCGCCGGCGGGGCGCTTCTCTTTTCGGCTCGGAGCGGACCGCGCGCTGAACGCGGCCCGATGGGGAAAGGCCTCCGCCCCGGCGCAGGCGTGAATGAATAAAGGGCTAAGTCTCTCCTAATGCTCCCCGGGATCGCTTTTCTACCCGATTTCCTCTGCGGATTTTCCCCACATGGGTGGGGAGCGGGGAGAGGGGAGTGAGGAAGGGAGGGAAATCAATTCAATTTCATGAGCTCATGCTGGCCTGAACCTAGAGCAGGCAGCTGGGAGAGCTCCCGTTACTCGAGCTGAGAGAGAGCCGGACCTGAGCACAGCAGAGCAGCATCAAAACCCACTGGAGCCCAGGCGCAAACTAGGCCCCAGGTCCACCACAGGCCACAAGCACTGACGGCACTGTAGCACACACACAGCATGAGGGGGAGGAACAGTCCAAGCTGTGGGTTTAAAAAGAAAATTCTACAAAAAAAAGAGGAGCGGTCGCATTTGCGTTTGATGTAACAAGGGGGCCCCTGTCTGGAGAGCCAATCCAGACCTTGGCGCGCGACATGTGACACGCACGTGCGAAAGCGAGAAGCTGTTCAGCATGGAGGCGCTAAAAACTCCTGCTGGGTTATTAGATGTGAGAAACAACCCAGCCCACGCTTCACGTACAAATGCATCACTTCAGTACAAATATAAATACACTACTCCTGCCCGCACACACACACACACACGAGCATGCTCACACATGAACAAACAAGCTCACACACACACTCATACACAGACACAGACACACACACACCATGTGTCCTTATGGACCACGAAAGTACAAAGGGAGCCTGGCGTTGAGGTTCAGTGAGGATCTAGCCGAAGCCTAACCGAAGCACAATCAATAAGGAGCTGACAGGATCATTTTGTCTGAACAGAGCGCCGATGGCTCTGGTGACTGACAGAGCGAAACCTCTGCCTCCGGTGGACAAAAGCAGCACGCCTGGCCTTCTGTTCCTCCGTTTAATTACAGAGGACAGCTCTAATTTTAGTGCTCCTCCAGAGCGAGCGTCTCCGACCGGCGGCGGGGAAGCCGGGAGAGGCAGGCCGGCGCCTCGGCACTAATCCCGAGGAATTCCAGCGCGGGGCAGCGCTCGCTTCCGCAGCTCCGCGCCGCCGGGAGGTGCGTTACCAGGTTACTCATCACGCAACGCGCCGCACGTTTCCGCCCGCCCGCCCGCCGCCCCTCAGCAGGCCCCGGGTTCACGCGCTCCCAGCGGGCTCCGCGGCGAACGAGCACAGCGGCCTAGGTCACGCGCCCGCTAAATCCTCCTAAAAGCAGCGGTGGAGAGCTGAGGGAGGCCTGCCGTAGTTCCGTCAGCGGGGATGCGATTCGCTCCTTTTACAAAGCGCGCACCAGCCGAGGTCAGCCACCCCCCCGCCTTTCACGCCTACGGCCCGACCGACGCCAAGCGATTGGGCCCCGAGCCGTGAAAGGCCAGGGCTTGCTGAAATAAAGAAGCATGAACCTTGAATATGAAGGGTGAGAAGAACACAATAAAAAGGTGCTTTTATGACTGCTTTGGGCACAGAGAGATTCATTTCACGTTCAAAACCGTACAGTAAGGGTCGCGGGCCCGGGACGGCGGTAACCTCCACCCCCGAGAGAGAGAAGCTCATGACCTCTCAACCGGTCTCTGTATTTCAGACGGGGTGTCACGGAGACAGCGTCACGGAGACTGCCCTGTGAATTATGGAAGGTTTGAGGCTGCTTTCACGATGAAGGCCTGTTGGGCCGTCAGTGTCGCTCTTAAAAAGCGGCTGCAGTGAGCTCAGCCTGTGGGATGCGGACACAGGAGAAAGCTTTTCTACAGCGGTGGAGGAGAGAGGAGGAAGGGGGGGAAATGCGGCTAATTATTTCCCTTCACAGCCACGGGGCCCTGGCTTTGATTCCTCCTCTATTGCGCGTCTGACAAGATCCAAAACCGCAGAATGAAAAAAGAATGAGAGAAGAAGCAGGTTGGACTGCAGTTCTTCTGCTCCTCAGTCCAGTGACAGGGGAGAGTTTTGGGGGGGAACCTTGGCTTGGCAGCCTTGGCCCCGCTGTCTCTCAGTAATCCGATGTGCTTGCGCTGTGTGGTGAAACCGATACCTCAAAATGGTGCTGCGTGGCTCACGCACCCTCCGCCAAGGTACCATGCGCCTCATGCACTTTCGTCTTGCATTACCTTTGAGTTGCTCCCGCCACACACAGGCTCCGTAATCCCATTACTGCAGACGGATTAGAGAGACAGATGAACCTGATGCAGTACAGAATCTACCTGCCCAATTAGGCTGCGGCATAGGAACATCAGAACCAATCAGAATGAGATTATGGATCTAAAGGATCTTACAGCACTCTCACGCATACCCGTGTTAACCGACCGTACCCGTGGTGAGAATGCAACTACTAGGGCCGGCGGGAAACCTGAGCCAATCGGACGGGTTCGCCTGTCTGCCCCATCCTAAGGAGACGCGTACACGAATAAACTCTTCAAGTAAGTGCTGTCTGAGCAGGGATTAGACGCATGTGCTACAGCAAGGGCCAGGTTACGTCCATGAGCCCTGCAGTAGCCCTAAATCAACTGGAGAAGACGACACAGCTGCTCAAACGATCTCACGGTTCCACCAACCCTCGCCTTCAACATTCATTTCCAAAAAACCGATGCCTTTCTGCCACTTTTCAGGAAAAAAAAAATTCAATTTCATGGTAATGCGAGTATTTAAAATATCCCTTGGATTATGAATGATTAATCTGATGAACAATGATTAAAAGTGATGAACCGTTGAACTATGGTTCCAGGAATTTAGAGCTAGTGTAATTACAATGTAACCTAGCAGTATTCCAATGCTCAGATAGAGGAGAATGCACAAAAATCTCCTTTATTGCAGGGGTGTTCAATCCTAGCTGAGGATAGCTGGTGTGGACGCAGACTTTGGTTCTAGTCTGGGACTAAATCACCCCAAACTAAGCATAGTCCTCTCTCAAGTTCTTGATTAGTTCAATTGGGCGTTTTGGTTATGAGGTTAAAAGCCTGCCCCCACCCCAGCCCTTCTCAGGGTTGGACACTCCCGTTCTACTGTCTGTGAATTTGTAAAGTAAAATCACCCCTTAGGCAAACCAACTGCATCAATTAGCTGGTAAGGATCAGGAATAGCGTGATTTGGAGGCAGGGGGTTGCATGTTGGGCGCTGGTGCTCAATATGGAAAGCTGGAAACTGACCCATGCACCTCCAGGCCAAGCTTTTAGGCAACATCAAACCAAGCAAATTTCTCATGCATGGATTTGTGCTCCAGCTATATAAGGACTAAGAAGGCGATGGCCCAGAAATTGAGTGGCAAGTATGAAAGGACAGTTCAGTGGCCTTCAAACACGTGGTCTCACAAGTGCTCAGAACCAGAGATGATAACAGACTCTATCTAAGAAAACTGCGCCCTCACCAGTAAACATTCCCATAGAGCTAATCTACTGGGCCAGAGGCCAAGGGCACAATGAGCAGCAGATTACCCAGTTATCCTGTTCCAGGGCGGCAGGTGCGGCAGGTGGTGGATAATCCCATCGCCAAAAACTTTTCATTAAGATGCATCTGCTCTCCTTGACTCTCCCTGGTCCAAGAAGGTAAGCCGGTGGCTGCAGCTCTCCTAACGACCAACTAATGTAGAGTACTCGTAGACCCAACAGTCTAGAGCAAGACTAAACATTGATAATGGCCTAATAAATGTCTGGTAGACTGCAGACTTAAAAGGGTGTGTGTGTGTGTGGTGTGTGTGTGTGTGTGTGGGTGTGTGTGCGTCCTTGCATACATGAGTGAGAATATAACTTGCAGCGGACACACCCACAGAGAATATGGGGACTTCTGCCGCATTTAAAAATTAACCTCACAGGATGGAAAGTAAACCTAGCATGGCTCTTGTCAGATTCCCTCTCAACCATCCTTGTAGTGCCACCCCTGAAATATCAAATCAAACAAATCAAATCGTCTGCTTAACAGCACACTGTTGTTACACACCTTTTCCCGCCACATGATTCCCACGGTACACCACTCCATGCGACCCGTTGTCATCGGCAACCTGGTGCATTGTGGGCCATGTTTGTTGCGGCCCCGGGAGGAAGAACAGAGGGGGGAACTTCCCAGCTCATCTCCTCCTGGGAGCCCCTCTGTGTCTGGGCACCAAACAGTGGAGCACTACAGCTGCTAAATCAGCTCTGATAAGAGTACATTTGTCCCTTATTGGACATGTCCAGTACAAGTAAGACTTAAGTAATTTAGAAAATAACTAAATATTTTACTGTATGTGGGGACGTTTTTACCTCAGCCAGAAACAGAAATTGCAGTCACAATTCCATTGCAGCAATGGCTATATAGTGTGACCTTCTGCATCGGTCTAACGAGCGCTTATGAGCCCCGCCCACCGAATGTGCGTGCTTACGAGTTTCCACACTATTTATCCACTTAGCACCTGCCCACACCCGGGGCGATTGACGCGACGCTCCAAACTTCTCTTCCGCATTCTCCTACTTGTTTAAACAGCTGGGCTTTAACGGGAGCCCCACAAGTCCCGCTGCCCCAAGGCTCGAGGCCCACAAACAAACACGGGACAGAGAAGATGGTTAAAGAGTAACGGGGGGGGGAAACAAGGGCTATCCACCGGCAGACCGTTTCAAATCGACAGGACGAGGCTCTAAAACCACTATCCTCGGCTCCCTCGTTCTCCCTGTTGACTCAATCCCGTGATGTTTGCGACCGGAGTGGTTACGGGGAGCGAGCGACCTCAGGGGCGGGGCGAGGGAGTGAGCGATCTCAGGGGCGGGGGGAGGGAGCGAGCGATCTCAGGGGTGGGGCGAGGGAGCGAGCGACCTCAGGGGTGGGGCAAGGGAGCAAGCGACCTCAGGGGCGGGGCGAGGGAGCTCGTCATAAATAAACCCATTTGTTCCAAACGGCGGTAGAAATCATCTGGGGCTGCGCTCCCCATGGACTACGACCCACAGAGACGAACGCCCGGGAGTCCATCTGTGGGAAAACTGCAGCGGATTGATTTGGGTAAACTCGTGTTTTTTTCAAATTCCACATGAAACATTAATATAAAAAAGTGACTTGCATTCACCAGATAAACAAAAAGAAAAAGCTGGGTCCTCCAGTGCATTTCATTTGATCCTACACAGAGGGAAGAGTCTTATGCACTTCCATTCGGGACTGAGAGAAAGGTCTTTTATCTTCCAGAGCAAGGCGCTGTTCATCTATATGGCAGGAATACATAAGATCATTCTCAGTAAATGGCCGTGGTGTAAGGGGATCTATTAAAACATACACACAAATATGTGTAAAATAATAACCGTAATCAGAGGCGGTGTGGGTACGGAACAGTGTGGCCCAGGACCCCTGGAGGGTGTGAAGCTAATGATTTTATCTCCCGCTGAGCCTTCCCCCTCCATCTGCTGCATCACCCCGGGAGACCTGCCTCTGCATTACTCATTATCACCATCATCATCCTCACCATCCTCATCATCATCTCCTTCGACACAGCCACGCACTCGCACACGTCAGACGGCTTATCTGCCGTGACTCACCGGCCCCCACACAGAGCAGAAACTTTGAGACTTCCCACCCTCCTCTCTCCCTCTCTTTCTTCCTCTATCTCCCCCTCTCTTTCTCTCGCAAATTATGCCAACCACACTCTGGTTAAAATTAACTTTTCCTTTCCTGGTCTAACTTCTCAAACTACGATAAAGCAGAAAGCCGGCTCTGTCTCCCGCTCTCCTCAGAGACGGCTGAAAATAAACCCGCACTAGCGCTCACACCTTCAGAAACCCTAACGAATCTGGAGTCCTTCCTGCCCATCCCACTCCCTCGACTGGCCGTGAAGGGGGTGGGCGCGCACCGCTTTTGCGTTTCCCCTCAACGATTCCATTTTAAACCGGCGTCACTGCCAGCCAGGGCCACTCCCGCTGCCTCAGTCTGATTGGTCAGGTAGTAGAGGGTAATAAACGCACGCGTGGGACGGCCGCCCTCGTTATCCGGGCTCGTAAAGCCGTGCCGTATTCCGCACAGGAAACCCCCCCCCCACGCATTCCCGTACGGGCTGCTCACCTGTACTGCAGCGTGCGCCTGCGCGAGAGGGGGGAGCAGCTGGGGGGAGGAGAAAGGGCGCGACGCACAGAGCAAGGAGCGCCAGCGTGAACCGAGGGCTGGCGTCCTCCAGGGTGCGACTCTAAATAACCTCCCCCTTCTAAATGGGCAATGAGAGACAATGCATTACAAAGAGCCTTACAGTACAGCACTTGGAGTGTACCTATTTCTGTACACAGAAACATGTGTGTGTGGATATAAAAAGGTCTTCTCAGTGGATTTTCTCGAGGCTAAGAAGACATATTGAAAGAAGCATTAAAATACAACAATTTTCATTGCAGGTGTGTACGAATGCAAGTGTATTAACTAAAAGATATGAAAATCTGAACAATTACATGAGTGACAAATTAAGTTCTCTGCCCACCATCCCATTTGGGGGTTCAGGCAATGCTAGGTGTTTTTTGTGGGTGACTTATACACAACGCAGCTCAGATGACAGATATTCAGCACAAACCCTGCCCATCTTCACTTGGCAACAGTTGGGACAGACCTGTCGCTATGTGGCCATGGTAACGGCGCAGGGGGACGGTGGGCTGTTTGTGCTTCGAGCAGAGAGAGAGAGAGAGAAAGAGGAAGAGAAAGAGAGAGAGAAGGAGAGGGAGGGAGAGCAGACAGACTGGGGCTTTAGTCGATCCCTCGGCAGACGGGTCTGTCTGCAGCCCGGTTTTTGCCTCCCGCGTGTCCGATTAGCTCGCACCTGACGCCGCCGGCCAGGCAGGAGACCGGCGCTCTTCAGCGATTCACCGGCGCGTTACCGCCTTAGCGGCGAGTCCGGGAAAACAAAGCGGCTCGGCCGCCGCCGCTCCACCGCCATGCTATCCGTGTCACACGCTCTTATTCATCTCCTCATTCATTATTTTCACACAGAAGGGAGGGTGACGTCAAAGCGCCGCCCTCACGCTCAAAAAAAAGGGAAAAGGCTCCTCAGGCATGTCTCCCCGGTCAAAGCGTTCTTTAACGCCGCCCCTGTTGCTAGGAGAAAACGACTCGCTGTTGAGGGGCAGAGTTCAATGCCTTTTTTTTTTTTTTTTGTACCGTGCGACGGAGCGGGCTTCCCGACGACAAAGGAAAACAAAAACACTGGCGGCAGGCGGCAGGACGAGCTCTCGAAACTTTCACGCCGCGGAGACGGCCACCTTTGGTCTGCCATCGTCCTCCATTGTTGCCGTTCGAGCACCGACAAGGAAGCGGTCTTCCCTGAATGAGAGAGACGAGGCTACAAGCATGCAGCAGAGTATATCTATGCCTATACCACAACTTAGAGCTCAGAGCTTAAGAGGAGACTCAATACTGCCTGCTCGTAAGAGCACGCAGGGCGCACTAACCTCATTCGCACACTTTTACTTCTCACAGAGCAGGCTGACCGCTTTCGGGACTAGGGACAATCGGCCGGTCCTCCACAGCCCAGGGAGCATTAAAAATGTTCACGGCCTCGTGCGTGTGAATAGGTCTCCCATTAGCGTCACATCTGTACAGGCCGGGGCCGGGGCCAGGGGCGGGGGGCCTGTGCCCTGTTCTGTGGTGTGTGAAGGAAGCCAAGGCACCAAGGCACCTCAAGACCTGACGGAGGACAACAGATGAGGAAAGGACCGGAAGGAAGCCACCTCTCCGGCGCTTTCCGGGGGCTTAGCGCCAATGGCCGTGACATCGACGCGTTCCTGGAGGGGGGGGGGCATCTTTATTGGAGGGCTTCCCCGACACCTGTTCCGCTCAGAAAGGGGTCCTTTCACGGAGGCAGGTGCCCCGCGAGACGGAGACGCCCCCCTCCCCTGCCCTCTGTCCCGCCAGCTGCTCCCCCATTCAGACCCACAGCAGATTCCTCGCATGCCTGGGTGTCAGCGGAGCTTTGGGGCCCTTTTCACAGCTGCTGTCACTCCCCACACAGCACCCGGTACCAGCCCAGAAACACTCCTAATTACACTATAAAAATCTATATTATTTCTATTATTAGTGCTACTTTTTAACTCACACTAAGAGAATTCCTATATACTGGATGAGATGAATGACATATTGCATTAATGTTCATTCGAAGTTCACAAAATAAGCAATACAAGTCCACCACACAAGCGCTCGCTGCACTGCAGTTTCCTTTGTTTTATTAGATTCTTTTCAGATAAACTGCGCTGTTTCCTTCTTAGTTGTGTTCACATTTCATAACATTGCTATTAGCGAGCTAAAAAAGCATTTCCAAAGTAAGAAAACGAAATATAAGCTATTATTGTGACCGATACATCACGTATAAACAGTCACATACCAAATGTGACAGCACAAGTGCTACTTCGGGAAACACGCACTCTTAAAACGTGTTAAAACAACTTGTGTTGTTTACAACTGACTGCCAAGCGCAGTCGGGGACAGAATTGCACAACATTAGCCATTTTGTGCAGGATTCTCTGATTCTCTATCGAATCACATCTACAGCAAGAGCAGACAAAGCTCATGAAACATTTTCCTCAATGTAAACTGCCAAATTTAGTAAAAGGCCTGACAGAGAGATGGACTACAGCATTCAAACATTTAAATGCCTGTTTACATCTCATTTTGTGCGAGCGTGTGTGCGTGCGTGCGTGTGTATGTGTGTGTGTACATGAAATTCAAGCCTAACTAATCATTTTTTCCACTCGCGGACATTTCAGTGTTGACCTGCGGTCCTTGTTTCTTTACATTTAAGAGCAAGTCAGCATGCCCTGCTGGTGTCAGGTTTCCCCCTGCTTTTTCAGCCATTTAGCACATGGGCCTAACAACTCTAGGGTGGGACTGCTATTTTGTTGAAAGCTTAAACAGAGCAGTTTTGGAAATTAAATCACTTAAAAGAACACTTGCAAAAAGGCCTACATAAGGAAGGGCCACTGAGTCAATGTAATGCTATGGAGCACAGTAAGAAATTAAACGCTGGGGGAAATCGGTGGAACTTGACACACCTCGTAACAAGCATGCTGCACACAAAACACTGACTGTGTTCTTCCATTGCTTAGCCCTACCTATAGCAATCATGGGTTTGGCCATTAGGAAAAAACTAGAGCTGTCACGATTAAAACAATCAACTAGTCAACCGCAGCATATAACAAAACAACATTGTTATTGGTTCATGTTTTCTTTCCACTGAGTCTTTTGGTCAGACGATATCTTCTAAAGCTGAATTAAAATGTAAACAAACACTGATGCCCTTGCTCCATCATCATTTGTCACAGCATGAATTTTTAGGGACAGGTAATTACACAGATCAAACTTGCAGGCTTTGTGGAAATTTATGGGAATGTGCAGTAACTGCTTAAAAAAGTTATGTGTTGAGCATTTAAATTGAAGCCGCCTCAAATTATCACCAAATGAACCAGTGAAGGTTATTTTTCCTTATTGCAGTCTTCATTTACTTCACACTTTGCTGGCATGCAAAGAACGTAAAGTTATCACGGGCAGGACGTTCGTTTCAAGCAGCAAAGCTCAGAGTCCTCCGATTGGCTCAGCAGGATTGGGTAGAGACTGGAGATTGGTCGAGCGAGTCCGGGAAGAGTCAGCTCTCAGCTGTAAAGAGCCCATACGTTAACTGCCTTGAATTATTTGACACGCCGTTCATTTCTGCACACGCGGAGCCAAAGGCCCCTCTCGGGGGACGGAGCTCCCCCACCTGGCAGGCATCCAGCACGGGGGAAAGATCCTCGGCCATCGGGTCAGAGCACAGCACGCCGTCAGCAAGCACCGGTGCTCCGACACATACCTGAGATATTTACGTTTCACAGGCTCCACGGTCAGCTTGTTTAAGCCCTCCCCACGAGACGGACTAACTGGAGCTCTCACCGACCGTTTGTAAACAACCAGCTTTCTGCTCGAAGACATTCTCTCGACTTGATGGTACAACAGATGATAAGGATTGTTTACCAAAGGACAGGCGTGCTGCAAATGACTTGCCTAAGCCCACCCCTGCAATTTTAAGGACTTCCCGTTTTGGGAAAAACTTATGGAAATTATTATAACTTTTACAAATCACCAGTAGTTATGAGCCATTTGAGGATTGTTTTTTTTATTGCATGTTTAACAACGGCAATTGTAAGAATAATGGAAAAGACAGATGTGCATTTCTTTAGGGGGGAAAAAAATTCTGCTGATTCTGAACATTTCAGAAAGCGACACAAAGGACCTTAACAATAACAGAATGGGCCTGCTGTGCAGAATGTGGAATGACTCCTCGGAGTGTTCCCAGCATTCCAGGCTGGACTGCAGATGTATGGAAGTCATGGAACACTCACTCTCTCTCTCTCTCTCTCTCTCTCTCTCTCTCTCTCTCTCTCTCTCTCTCTCTCTCTCTCTTTCGCGCCGTCTCTCACCATGTCATCCCCACAGCTGGAGCTCTGCAGCAACTCCAGCCCCCTCCATGACATCATCCTGAGGGGGATCTGGGTGACATCATCAGACTACTCTCAAGGGCAGAAGCACTAATACATTTCTTCATTCCAAAAAGCTTTCAGATGGTCAAAAACTCAATTTCTCACACAGGAAATTAAGCAAATCTAATCAAATCTAATTTCAGAATGCACTCAAAGCACTGCCATTTGCTGAAATTAATATTTACAGAGCAAACTCTCAGGTTACAGCACCACTTTATGTTACAGGGGAATATGTGGACCCTTAGGTTGACTAGGGTAAGGCAGCTGAATAAAGACAACGTCTTCCTTGACCATCTGTGTATTATCCACTCCACGCCCACACACACGCAGACACACACTCACACAAAGCACCTCTGATCTGTTGAGCACATGGTTCTTATGGCTAAAAAGTGCCAGTCACAACACAACAGACCATGAGAAAGATCGCTACAAAGGAAACATTTCTTTGCCCAGCTGAAGGGCGAATGACTCTCAAGTGAAACCAAAGAGCTTGTACTTGTTTGCATTAATGAGCGTGCATTCACGGAGGCGCGAGCCAACACTTTAGCGTCTTTGTTTTGATAAGGTTTTCTATGCGTGCACGCCTTTCTCTCTCTGTATGACTCTCGGTCATGTTGACACAAGGCCTCTGAACATAAACTCTGGACACGGTCTTCAAGGGCAGCATAGCGGGTAAAGTGTTTGCAGAGCCATATTTCTGCGACCGGGGTCCTTGATCTCCCAGTTCTGTTTGGCGTGAAGGACAGCCGAGTTCAGACCCTCAACACGTGAGTGTTTACTGCCTCGGTCTGCCTCAAAGTCCCAACCAGCCCTTTCAGGAAACAGGGAAGCCAAGTCCTAAAGTGGAATTGTGCAAGCGCACTTAAATTCTTCTCGCTTTACAAGGAAAGAGAAGCATTAAAAATCATAAACAGCCATACCAGTAAACAATCAGGTATCGGTACCCAGTATATTGGAGGTTAGACTGCGTTGTTACTCTTGCCAACTGTGGTAAAATGTTTGGCAGGTTGTGCTCTCATCAAAACTAGCTAGCCCACAACAGGGTCATGCCTCAGCTTCATGCATGCGAAAAGAAAACGTTGAGTTGAGTTGAGTTTGGATCTAGTGTGGACCAAAACTTTGGTTATGTTTGCAGTGTGACTCCACTTCCATTCTGCATTATTGCTTTTCTTTTCTGAACAAGCTTTTAGATGTGCGTGCATTACTTTTTGTTAAGGTTCACGCATGCAGCCAGTCATCTCTCCTTGTCTTTGTGTACCTCTCCTTTCTGAGGATCAAGCCGCTGTTGTCTGCAATTCTAAAGCCATGCCTCAGTCTACCACGTTAAGACAGGCCACAGAGGCTCAATGCGCCTCACAGTCTACTGCCCTGGTGGGGGTGGGCCAAAAAGCCAATCTGTATCACCCACAGGTGCTAAGTAATTCACTCTAAACCTCTCATTCATAAATGCCTCCAAACAGAAGCGACCATTCATCCACACCCTAAACTGAATCCGTTTCAGACACCTGTGTGAAAGACCTTCCTGCGCCTCTGTGGAGTCAGCTCTGGGACACCTGCGGGAGAACATAGTCTGCCAGGCTATGGCACCGTTCACAGCGTTCAGAGAGGGCATGAATTAAAGCGCTCTGACACGCGGGCCATTCACTGGGTTTGTGGCACCGGGCCTGAGGGGCACGCGGTCTCTGAGAGAGCCAGCCGCCCGACTGCACTTGGCACGCGTGACACGGAGCGGGGTCACCGGGGCTCCCAGTCCCATTTATCTGCTAACTGTCTCACAGAGAGGAAACAGGCTCCATCCTGTGCTCCTCAATAAATCACACACACACACAAACAAGGACCACGGACCATTCACTGAGTCTTTAATGAAGGAGCTTGTCCCCTTTCCCCTTGCAGGTGGAAGTCAAACAGAGCTTCCTCTCTCTGCTATCTCGGCCATCATCAATAAGGGCCTTTCTCCATTGAGGGCTCTCCTTCCGTTGCCATGAGCTCATTATGCAGTTGCTATGAGCCATCGCTTCCAGACAGGGAGTTTGGGGTGGCGATGGTGGTTTGGGAGAGCGGGGCAGGTGGTGTGGATGCTGGTGTTCCTTCAGAAACAAAGGGGGCTTTGCTCCTGGGGGGGGGAATGAGGACCAACAGTGTCGCTATGTACCAAAATCAAGACATTCTCACATCAAAGGACAAGGAGATCTTTGCACTGACTGTGACCAAAGAAGCTAAACTGGCTCAGACATGGCACAACATCCTGGAGCACTGAACACCGTGCAAGGATCACAAAAAGCACTTTGAGGTGTGTCAAAATACAGACGCGCACTTAAAGCCCTCTTTTCTTTCTTAGTAAAGCACATTGTTCATGGACTGCAAGACCTTCAAGCAAACACGTCATGTTGATCTCTTTTCCCGTTTCTAGCATTTTCTCAATGCATTTTTAAACCGACTTGAACGGTTGTGATATAGCTTAGATCTGCATAGGGTTTTTTTGGCTAATTTGTCATGCCCTTTGGGCTCTCAGTTCAATGTTTGAAAACAAGAAATGAGATGTTTAACATTGCAGCAGCGTTTATTTATTTTATCTGAATGAGCTTGTAAACTTGGCATCCAGGGCAAAAACAGAGTTTGAGGTTTGTTTCACGGTGGGGATATAAAGCCATGCTTTATATATGAGGTTCTGAATGTTCTGATGCCTGCAACTAACCTCAGTCAGTAAAGCATGCCATTAGCCTTCTAACAGCACAAGGACAAGATGCTCTAACGGCACTCTGTGAGCTCCTTAGAAAAGTGCTCTAGTGAGGTGTATGTCTAAGGAACACTGCTGCATGTCTATATGGATGTCTGTATTCTGCATGTCTATATTCATTCACATTACAGGCGTATTGCCAAACACAAAATGGGAGTGCAGAACTGGTATTGCCTGGTATAGAAGTGAGTCATTTCTCCTGCAGTTAAAGATTTGATAGATGCCCTATGATTCATGCCCCCACTTTAATTCAGGGTCTTTCCTTGTTGTGTAACAGCGCAGGCATGGGTGCGTCTATTTGCAAGCCAAGACTCATTGCTGCCTGTTTAAATTACGTACACGATTTGATAAGTATTCAAGGTGCTATCTGACAGTCAGATTTGCTTCTTAAGTACTATCCACTGAACAGACCGTATCAGCCTAAGACAATTACACAGGAAATGTGTAAGACAAATAAGAAAAAAAGGAGGGGGAGGGGGGACAGCTTCATTCAACCTGGGTGAAACAGAATACTTTCCATTGACTGTCTGGCAGCTACATCGGATTTTGCTCTGATCTATTGATCCCAGACTACAGCCACGGGCACAGACTGCTCAACAGACACAGGCACCTACGTGACTACCGTGGGCTTAGGGGGTTTGGTTAGGCTCCTGATAACACCCCTATGAGTGGGTAGCCCGGGTGCAAAAAAACTTCTGCATGTTGGGTAACAGAGCTTGGCTAAAATCCAGACTTACACACAACAGCTGCACATACGCACCATGTGAGAGAGAAAGAACCAAATTCACTATATTGGTGCCACACATACACACAACTTCAGCCTCAATTCGCTGCTGATTTAATTGCTAGCAAAGTACCAAAGTATCTCACTGAAAAGTGAACTCAAATAAAGGTGGTTGGATTCCACTGAAGAATCAGTCAGATGGATAAATCAGATGGTGGCACTCCTGGGAGTGCTGGTCACATCTTCCCTCAAGACTCCTCTGAAGTGAAGTCATCTGACTGAATTTATGTTGTGCCGCGAACGCCATCCCAAAAAGACCCGAGCGTCTTTGGGTGTTATTACAGTGACCCCAATGCACTCTGTACTTTTAACTGAGACTCCCAAGGTAATCCGGGTGACAGGGGAACGCTGACATTGCCCCACTTTCAGGAGAATGAAAACAACCAGACAGGCAGACCAGTGATCCACTAACAAACACTGCTTTCAAAATGGCGCAACTAGAAATGACCGCACACCAACAGAACCAAAAGATAAAACACAAACAAAAGGTATTTGTCATTATTTGGCAGGGGGAGCTAAGCAAAGGCTATATGGGGGCCTATTTAGAGAATAATAAAAATGCTACAAATAAAGGAAGCTGAAGGGTACATCAATGATTGATGCAGGCTTACAACTTGCATCTTTACAGCTTCTTCGGAAGCAGATGCAGAACGAGGGGATCCCACGGAACTTCTCGTCCCCAGTGCATGCAACCTCCTCTGGCCCGTTTCACAGCAGGGCCAACTCACCACACACCTGTCAGCCTTATCTAACCATTACAGCCCGCTAACATCGGTTACCACTGTGCAGATGTCTATGCCCATAATATTTAAATCTCAGTAGAATCAGATAAGATTGTGTCAATTCATAAAATCCATCATGGAAACAATTCAAAGCCAACTGCCTTTGACATAGCCTGTATATAACAGATATTGACTTGAAAAAAATAAGGAACTAAAACGGTCAAAACCGCCGTGTGAAAAACAGAATGAAAATATGTTATCAAAGGCATATTCATTTTGAACTTAGATGTGGTGTCATGAAAAAATTTGTGTGTGTGAGGAAGTGTGTGATGTTGTGTATTTAGCTTACTATATCATTTCTGAACAACAGACCGACCACGCAATAACATGGTGCAGCCATTTTTTTCTAACCCCCCCAATATGTAGCAGGGTCACCACCACCCATGCCCTACGTTTCCCAAAAGCCTGCACTTCAAGGCAAAATTACAGATGGGCAGAAAAAAGATGACAGGGCCCTCCTTTGCCCGAGTGCGGACATGTCTGCCTCTCCACCCTCAGGTCCTCCGAGAACGTTTCCTCCACATGCATGTCATCCCTGACCCTGGCGCAGGATAATGTTTTACACGTGTCATTCACATTCCTGAACTCCCCTGGCAAGCCAGAAACAACAACCACCCAAACATTCCTCGCTCACTCCCTCAGAAAACAAACTTTTACACATTATAAAAGTTCAGATGCATGGGTAAGGTGTACAGCGATTGTGTCAACCATACTTCCATGCATATTGCCAGTGTATTGTTGAATACTGCTGTTCGTTTTTTTCTTTTTTGACAATGTGCATTGTAGTTATATCTTTAAAGATCTGAAGAGATATGTCTGTACACAAAAGATTTATTTTCTTGCCATATCTTACTATAGATCAAAAAATGCCTGCACGTTTCTCAAAGTTATAAAATAGCTTCTCATTCCTTACTCAGGTTTAGGTTAATAATAAATGCATTCATAGTAGTGCAAACTACTTGACCTGCTGCACTGTCTAGCCGCAGAAACACCCGAAAAACGTTTTAAACTGCTATTGATCCTCAGCACGAAATGTAGCCTAAATAAATTACTTTGCCACTGATCATCGGTCTTGTTTATTTTCGGCCCGGTGAACATTGGCTGATGCATTATTGGTCAATACAAAATGTCTGGAAGGAAAGAACTAGCCGCCCTTCTTTCACAAGCACTCTGAAAAATGTGCCCAACAAACATTGATGAAAACAACGTTAATTGTTTGTTTGTGTGTTAAATAAAATTTAAATTTACATTCTTATAAAATATTGTGTTTGTAATGGAAGTTTTGATGTGGCTTGTCAGTAAATGTGATGTTATCCTTGAGCAATCGCCATCTAACCTTAAATGCTCCAATAAAAAAGTCAAAGGGTTTTTCATATCCCTGCTACAAATGCATTGAATACGGACGTTGGCTCTAAAAAAAAAGGTGACATCACAGGTGCTTGTAACAAAGGTAACTAGCTAAAGATAAAGGTAGGCTATGATTACAAGAGTCTACAGCTCTTTATATTCATAGTATATATCGTGAGAGAAACGTAATATGCTTGATACTAAATAAATACCCTAACAACCGAGCAAACAGGAAAAGACAGCGACTTAGCTTGATAGATATTTGCCTAGCATTATGGGATATCGGTTTCCGTTGATGTCCACATTGGTACAGATATTTGATCCAATAATTTAGCAACTAAAAACATCGTTAAATAGACTAGGCCTACATATAACACCGTGCGTTTATTTGGGAAGCCAATTAGTAGAACTCGGTTAAAACAACGCAATGCACTGGTCACATTTGTCACTGGTTCCCTAGACAAATTGTTTCCTTACATTCAGCCATAGCTAACACGAATGGCTAACTAGCTACCTTGCTAGGCAGCATTGTTCTGGAAACGCCGGACATAACCATTAAATAGCACTAGTATAACGTTAAAATAATGCCGTATCATAATAAGTAGACTAATCTGGCTGTAATTTATTGTTCATATGCAGTGAATGTAGCCATTTTCCTAAGTTGTTAGGCTACTTGGAGATTCGCCAGGTTTACCCCTGATTATTTCCACAAAATTTGAAAGATGCAGAGAGCTGATGTCTGCCCTGCACCAGGAGAGCCCAGCTACCGCCGATGAGGAGATCCTGAACAAGACATTTCCTAATCTGACTACCTTTTCATTCAGATAACGTACGGTTAATTAGCTAGCTAGGTGCAGGTGGAGATTGACCAAAAGAAACGGCGATCGTTAGCTTAGGTTAAAAACTGAACCTCGTCAAGTCTACGTCTTACCTAATTTATTGCATCTAGCACCGATTTCGGTCGTTATAACATACAGACACAATGTTGTACAACGTCGTTCCATTGACATTCAACAAAGTTTACCATTTTGTTCAGGGTGCGTTCCAGAAAAATAATATGTTGAAAAGACCTTTCCTCTCATGACTTGCTCCATCTACCACACACTGAACACAATTAATTTTAGTTAATGGATAAGCAACAATTTAGCTTGTGGCTTACCTCAGGAATTCCTGTAGACAGGTGTCACAAAATCTGTGTCCACAGGTAGAAACCTGTACAGGTTCTCGCATTGTCTTACTACATAGAGGACATTGGAACCGTCTCTTTGGTTTTTCCAGGAACTTGTAGTCGAACCCCGGCATTCCTGCTGGAAATCTGGCTACAAATGTTTATGTAGCTGTCTGCAAAGAAACGTTCTTTTTCCTCTGCTTGCAACTTCACGGATTTCTAGCAACAGTAACAACCTCGCTAGCTGGCTATGTATTATAACGTTAGCTACATTTATCCGTCAATCGGAGCCTTAAATTTCAAACCCATATGCCAGCTGTAGTTAGATGGTTACAGCTACAACGCGACTTCAGTTAGTTTGTCTCCTCTAACCAGGGTTGGCTGTTCAATCTATGCAAAGAACAGTTTAACCGGACGCCTGTCAATCTGCCAAAAACGGGCTGTTCCGAAGACACACTGGTGATGTCTGCTCAAGGAAGGGCAGTCGATAGTTCTTGAGACGAGGATTAATTGTAGTTAGGGCCATGTACACAAAGCACCGCCCCTCCTCCTGTAGAGATCGCGCTGACTTACTGGCTGAAGGCAATGTTTTGTTCCATCAGTTAGAGGTGGCTGCATCGAAGCCCCGCCCACTTATAAAGGAGGAGCCGAATATTTAAATCCCTCCTGTTCTTCTTTTTTTTTTTTTTTATAGGAACGCGTTGAGCAGCGCCATGTGCAGTTTGTTGCTACAGTGCATTGTCATCCCCACCAAATACTCGGTTTTAAAATAAACCGTCATTTTGTAGCCTATTGATAGAATTAAGGAACGTGTTATTTTCCCCCTCACAAATTCGTATTTTAAAAGCAGGCATAGTTGGGATATACTTTATTGCCCACGCACATGCACACGTACAAACAGCTCTAAATTCGGTTTTTGAAAGCTACATTATATGTATGTATAGACTACATATACCTACATTTATCTTGGGTCAGATAAATCAGTGCAGCACATGCGCTGCCCAGGGGCAATGCTCTTAATGTTATCAGAAGCTGATAGTGCGGATACTAATGATTCGACCTAAACATCTACAGCATATAGCAAAGATGGATCAGCGCAAATTCAGCCAGACAAATGCCCGGAATGAACAGACAGTCACAGTTTGAGAAAAGGTCTCCCTCTAGTGGTAATACAAAAAAACCGAACGATTTCATATGATAATTCAGAAAAACAATACACAATGTACGTTCATAATGAATCGTCACTCGGATTTTATATGCGCAGAAAATATAGTATTGCAGCATTTTTTTTTAATTACTGAAAGGACATTATATCGCATATTGACAATTACTTCGCATATATCATGCTCTGTGCTGATAATTCAATGAGCAGGTGCTCTATGAGAGGCCAAGTCTGCCATATTCACAAAATCATCTCCATCTCATCATTCATTGTGATTTACATGCATCCTTCCTCAGTTATTTTATTCAGATTTGTAAATGTGAACCTGTTCTGGAGATTTCCTCTCCCTCTCTCCTTCTTCATGAATGCCAAGATCCATGCTGGGAGAAACCTTGATTTTATGAAAACACAACATAAAATGGACTCACAAGACAAGGGGTGTAACTGACACACGATAAAGACTAGTGACAGAATATGTGTAGGATGGTGTAGGATATAATTTTGGTTTTGGTAGACACACAACCACCCTCGGTAACAGTGAAATGTGGCAGGAGGCGGTGTTTGTGAAACAGGTATAATGTTAATTTGCCTCTCTAGAACAGCATGGAATGCTGCCTGTTAGGATCTCTAACATTGCAAGATCAGATTGTCAGTTCCCCATCTCTCTATTTAACACATTATATTGGATCGACTCCTGCTGTGTTTCCTAAAAAGGCTTTAGAGTCCACAGTAACTCTGTCACATCCCTTGCACCTGCATGTGGCTTTGTGTTAGTGAAGCATTATGTCTACTTTTTTCAGCTTTTAAAGCTTGTTTGACCATAGAATCTCCTCTCCTCTCTCAATGTGAGGCAGTGATGGAGACAGATTTCATAAGAATGCTCAGGCTAAATTACCTCATCCAACAAAGGGATCAACATCAAGAAGAATCTTCAGTTATAATGTTTTAAATCAAAGATAATAAAGAGAAAATAACAGCCTTTCAGTGTTTCTATTTTTTCCATAAGAAAAAAATATACAAGAAGAAATATGTATGTTAATGTACATGGTTCAGACCTGAACCTATTGCAGAATCTAAATTTTCACATTGGTAGCATTAGTATCAAAGACTTATTATTAGACATTAGTTCATTGGCTTGCAGACACATTCTCCCAACTCTGTAAATTCATCTCTACCTATAAAACAAGATAAGCATGCCAGAGCTAAATATTTTGCAATCCAACAGCAGTTGCCACTTGAGCGTTCATTGCTCTTTTGACATAGTACTTCATATATGTACTTATGTATATAAGTACTTATAGATAATAATAAAATATTCTCTGAGTTCCTAAAAGGTATTTGGGAGAGTACACAGGCCTAAAATACACACACAGAAGGGAGAATTCCCAGCACTGCATTCCAACTACTATGGAAACATACAATTTTTCAACCTCACATTGGGCTCAGTGAATAACCGTTTCCACAAATATTCCACCATAAATCAGTGTCATGTCAAAAGAAAGCCTATGGAGTAGAATTATTGGGATAGCAGGTATGCCAACCTGCCAAGTTATGCCTTGGCAGGGTGGCATGGCCCATACAGATACAGGACCAATAGTTTGGCACTTTTCAGGGTTTCCTACAGAAATAACCACAATTACCACAGATTCTCAGCCCTTAAGATCATTAACTTCTGTTCCGTCTGACCTCATGTAAATGGACAAAATTCACAAACAACTTCACATGTCCACAAAATAAAGCCCTTGGGCTTGGGTGATTTTGTGTTTTGTGAAGAGTTCCTACTGTTTTCATAGCACACTGAAAAGAGTAATGTTTTTTGTCATCATTAGCCCAAAATACTGATGCAAAAACAAGTAGGATCACACACACAACACACACACACACACACTTACACACATGTTCGTATTGCTATACTTGTGAGGACTTCCCATTGACTTACATTCATTCCGTAACCTCTAACCCTAACCCTAAGTCCTAACCCTAAAACAGCTTTTTGAACTTGTGGGGACCAGCAAAAGGTCCCCACCTTGTGTCATTTCCCTCATCTTTGTATCCTTGTGGGGACATTTGGTTCTCACAAAGATAGTAATATATGCCCACACACACACACACATACACACACCCACGCACAGCCTCTGAGCCATGTGGAGGAGTTGGCACGTGTTGAGTTCATAAGTTCAGAGGGTATGTGCACTTCATTGCATGGGAATGTCACCTCACAGGATGTGGGCCCAGATCAGGACTACAATAAAATGTGTCAGTAAGACACCATACAGATCAAACAATGACTCACATGAAAGAGAAGAAGCATTGTTTTTAAGATCTTAATGACAAGGGCTGCCCAGATTAAATCTAACCTCTTCGGAATGGCTTTGCATTTTCATAATGTCTATGAAAAGTGAGGACATTTTTTACTCCATTTATAGAACTAGGACACTTGTATGTTATTACTGATACATGCATCAGGGCCTCATGGAAGAGTTAGACAGGGTTGTACTAACTTGTAAGGTTCAGTCAACTGCTGTACACAAATGGAAATGAATGGTTCAAAAATGGTGCCATGGTAGGAAAAAGAAGAAATGCAGCCCCATGTCTGCTTTGGCCACATGGCAGAGACTGTTTAACATGAACATGAAGCAGTTCATCATCCAACACGTCACACAGAGAGAGAGAAGAGAGAGAGAGAGAGAGAGAGAGAGAGAGAGAGAGAGAGAGAAAGAGAGCGATAGAGCGAGAGAGAGAGAGAGAGAGAGAGAGCGAGAAAGGAATGTAGGAATGAGGTCAAAGTCTAACCACCATGTCTGTCACCATGTTTGCATTCAGACAACGTCAACATGAATCAATGACCCTGTAAGCACTTTCTACAAAATAGTACTGTACTAGTTTCACATATTTACTTTCCTTTACAGTTCTTTTTTTTCCTAATTTGTGTGGAAGGATTGGACTCAGTTGTAGAATAATATGACAATCAACATCCAACACAAACAAAGAAAGGAGGACCATACTTAATATTTATTTTTCTTTTAAAATGTTGGCTTTGAAGAAACAGACAGGTGTGCTGAATTGTGTGGTTTTAAAAGAAAACTCTATTGAAATGCTCTATGTCTGAGGCATCATACGTAAATAGTGGGTAAAGTTCTGGGTAAAATGAAGTAGACTGTGAATCAGAACCATCCATAATTAGCATTTCAGGATCCAGCCTGAAAAAGTATGACAAGCTGGAAACTCTTTTATTGTTCCTTTTTGACCTCTAAGCCGCACAAAACAGCAACAGTAACAACCACAACAATAACATTAATAATAATGATGATAAAGCATTATTATTATTATTATTATTATTATTATTATTATTCAAACCACCAGACATCAGTGACTGTAATTGATCTCAGTGTTTTAAAGCAAATAAAATAATCGCAAATGACGTTATTGAGAGCCGAATAGATTATGGCTGAATGTTAGCGCTACTGGTAAACAGTAATCCTGCTTGCATTGTCGAATGTGATCTTTAACTGAGCTCAGAAATTCACTGTCTAGGATGTCTACAGAAAAAAAAAACCAGTCATGTCTTCTCCTATGCCGCCTATGATCAAGTTCACACATAGACATACACACAAAAACAGGAATTAGGCAAAGCATACATTTTTATCGTGACTGGAAAGCCTGGACGCTGGAGAATTGCAAATTCTGTGTGCTTCTCCGAAACCCAATTGGGTTATTTCATCCTGGGTATCAACTCCATTAATCACACTGAGAGCGCTGGCCGAGGAAGCTTATCCAATCTGCTCTCCCAGCTCCGTTCCCTCAACTTTTTATGAAACGGTAATGCAGAGTGATAAGGAAAACTTTGCTATCGGGAAATATTCCGTTGGAATATTATAGCCTTTCATGCTCCGGTAATTCGGCATTGCGTCACCCAAATTAAAATCACTCATGCCTGCGCGGTATCAACATTTTGCCCACTTCTTAAAGCTGGAACAGAGGAAAAAAACTTTGGGATGTGTCATCGCATGCAAAGGACCTACCGGATTGTTTATTTATCTGAGATTGCTTCTGGGGGAGGTGTCACTATCATCTGCTGGTGAAAAAGTGCTCGTTTAGCATATTTTTGCAATTTCATTATGAAACTATAAAATGCATTGTATATGCTTGCAAATGCTTTCTAAATGCTTGTATGACATTTCCAGTTCTTGTTGCAAGCTCATTCAGATTTCTAGAGACAAATCTAATCAAAGATGAATTGAGATGCATTTTACATTTCCTTTTTTGATAGACCCTAAATGTGCACCACTGTAAACAACCTTGTCTGGTTTCAGCTGTCTGGAAGGATTAGCTTCAGTCTGAACTGAGCGTGCTGCATAGTTTCAACAACACCACTTGGGCAAGCAGCCACTTCCCAGCCATTCAATCACGTTGTGGGGTGGAAGAAAATAAATGTTCTTTTGACAGCCAATTCAAATTATGTCTTTTTATTTATATACATACAATAGACTGCAGTTTCCCTCGTGGGAAAATGACATGTACGATTCATTCACAAAGATTGCAAGAGAAAGCCAACAGTGTTTCCATTCTGAAAAGTCAGCACTTGCACTTATTGCACCCCATCTGACTAAAACACAATGTGTCTGGTGTTTGGGCCTTACAATTAAAAAGCCTGTTTCCTCCCACAGTGTTTGTGGTGTGCAGTGATACAGAGGGCCTGGCTTCTTCCCTGAGGTAATTACATGGAGCAACCATAGATACTTCCATCTCCGGGGCGTTCCAGAATTTTTCTCATATTTCCCCGAGTTGTGCAGTCGGGGTAGGTGCGTAGGCACACACAGCGTCTAGACAGGTGTAATTACCGATTCTCTGCGCCGGCTGAGATAAGACGGAGCCTTCCGGAGGGGCGGCCTCCACCTCTGGTCAGATACGCTGCGGTGGTACAGGGGCCCGGCATTGTGTCCTGTGCTGGATGCAAGGAAGCTTTCCAGCAGATAAGGGCCAGCAGGCCTGCACAAACACAGCGGCAGCCTTCATGGCAGCCACACTTGTTTCCCAAAGGATAGGGGCACAGATTCACGATTGCCATTTCTAAAATGGCTGCATCAGGAGTCCAGCAAAAACATGGCCAAGTCTCAAGGAACTATACATACAGTACACTAAAGAGACAGTGTTGCTTTGTTAAAGGGACAGAACTGAAGAAACCCATTTGCTGTGATGAGAGCAGATGGGCTTGGGACACTTTTCCAGGTCTTGCTAAGCCCCAGTATCTTGCATGCTCAGGCCATCTTGGTGTTTTTTTCAAAGCAAAGACTTTGAATGCTGATAAAGAAATAAACAAGAAGGGTTATTGATTTCTGAAGGGACCAAGTGCTGAATGAAATGTGTAAGGAAAAAACATGTTGTTGTTTTCCATTTCCTTCACAGAAAGAAAGGAAGAGGTTTTAGTTTCCACAGCTTTTCTGTACATGTGACAGTATGTATTATGTCTCGGTATGTATCACATCATTGTGTGTGTGCAAGTGGGCTTTTGTGGAAAGTGTTTTTATATGTATGCACACATGCTTTTGTGTGCACGCGTTTGTGTGTACATACACAGAAAGCGTGTGTGTGTGTGTGTGTGTGTGTGTGTGTGTTTGTGTGAAGAGGAAAATTTAGATTTTTAGCCATTGTCTGACCTCCCCAATAAGGACAAAACAAACACATAGATCAAATTTAAGACCAAAAAAAAGATAACAGGTTTGTGTCTCTGATTCGCCAATGCACTCGCAGTTTTTTCTCTCTGTCACAGATAAAGCAGTTTTTTAATCTGTTGCGGTTAGAGTTGTGGTTTGTGAGGTCTGTGAAGGGTCATGCAGTTTCGAGGGAACATTTTTTGCGCCCTTGTCCTCTGAATAGCTCCAGTTTCGGTGAGCACCCTGCCTCTCTACCACGCATTCCTCATTACTGAGCTTGCTAACTTCCGGATACCCAGACTCACCCAGTGTTCAATGCAAATAGTGAGAGAGTAAATATGTTATCCGGCAAGTTAAAGGTGTGTTAGGTATGTGTGTGTGTGTGTGTGTGTGTGTGTGCCTGTATGTGCAACATATCACAAATACGTGGCCGTCTTGAATATAATGATAAACATTTCTCAGCAATGTATTTAAAAAAACATCTGAAAAGCAGCAATAATTTTAATACAGACACCCATATATTGTGAAGTGCTGAAATATCTTTTCTGACTTTGATAATACACAGAACAGCCACCCCCCCCCGCCCCCCCCCCATGTAAGACTCAGTGAATAAACATTGCTGTGACTAAGCAACTCTTTGGTAGGCAGTTCTCTTCTCCACACAGCAAAACTGCACAGTTAAAAAGTAGCTTTTTGCCATTTGTCTGCATGCTAATTGCTAGCGGTCCTTTTGCGAAAGTGACGTACTCATAGTTACAGAAGCTCTGCACAGGAACAATGGAGAGGAAGTCAGCACACCTGTAACACCTGAGCGGACTGACAGAACCGGCTGGTTTCAGCGATAACATCAGTGTGACGCGGGCCCTGCGTCCGTTCTCACGCGGGGGTGAAAACCGACCATTCGTAAAGGGGGCAGGGGGGGGGGTATGGGGCATGTGAGGAACCTCAGATGTACAGATATAGACTCTGTGCCGATACCTTCAATGTTTCCTGTATGGCCATGCTCTGCACCACAGTCGGTGCTGTTGTATCACCCCATGTGATTCACAGCTTTTAATTAATGAATGGAACTGCTGGTGTAAGCTCTACATAAAAAATATAACAGCTATACACTATCACTAACAATAACTTAGGTTTTAGTTGTGTTATCTGTTGCTATATGTAGATATACCTAACCCTAATTTAAACCCTAAATAATACACACCGAGGGTGTGTGTATTATTTAGGATAATACACACACCCTCAAAATTATTCACTTCAGCCTCCCCCCCACCCCCCATTGTTTCCATCTTTAGTCTTAAATCGAATGCACAAATGTTGGTCCATCACTTTTAGGAAGCATCATAATGTTGCTGAACACTCATTGCTACCACTTAAGTAATAAAGACTGAGAGATTTTGAATGAAGGAAATACTGACTGTTGGAAAATGAGAGATCTGATTTCAGCTTACTAATAAAATGACAAGTGGTTCCAACAGCATTATCATCCAATAACAGCCACCTGATCAATATTACTCATCAAAGAGTTGTCTCTCTGCTTCCGCACATAAACATACACAAAAACACGGGCACATTGGCATGCACACAGACATGCATACATCTGCCAACATACAAGTGCACACATATACACGCACACACACATACAAACACACATACAGTATACACCCTCACTCTCACACACCGACATCCTATACAAATCCTTCCCATTAATATGTCACGATTAGGGTTTATCTCTAAGATGTTACCTGCAGGGATTTAAACTTCCATTTCAATTCTTATGCACGTTTTCACCAAGCATCAACGAATGAAAGTAGAAACCATTGCTTTTTAACTTCCATTGCATTTTCATTTCAGTGGTTTCCATGACATTGAATATAACTCGCAAACTAATTTATTATTAGTACTGTTAATTTAGCTATTTCTGTGCACGTTAAATGCTAAATAACTGCTTTCATTTTTAATGTAAGCATTTTCTACCACTTAAAATAAATTTCTCCTGTGCATTATTTAACAATGGTCTTAAAACTTAATTCAAAGAAATCATTAAACATCATTGTCAATAATCTTCTGTGCTTAATCAGTGGTGGTAACATCAAGGTAATTATTTGGGTGGTGCAATCAGGATAATTGTTTGACGTGTGGCTTGAGAAACTGGTGGCACTAGCCAAAATTAATTGGATGAGAACATGAAGAGAACTCAGGAATCAGGCATATGTTTAATCTCTCTGTTATTGTAGCTGCTTCACAATTAAGTACTTAGTCTTGACCCTTCTCGTTTTGAGGAGTGATGAGCGTTTCTGTGCCAGAAGGCAAGGCACTCTGACTGTACACCTCATAGCCGTGGTCAGCGCAGCGGTGGAGTACACATCGAAACGCATTAGCATCAGCCCCCGAATGCGCGTGAGTGTGCGTGCACTCGTCGGTACATGCGTCAGTGCACACACAGGAGCACCCGCGCGTTCGTACTCACCCCCGGAGGAGGAATATCGTTTGGTGCAGGCGTGCTTGGGGTCAGATCCATCTCACAGACGCATGATTTTTTTTAACAGGAATTATTTTTTTTTTTGTTTTTAGTGTTGTGTAATCTTATGGCGAAGAGTCAGTTTTTTTTTTTGTTTGTTTGTTTTTTTAGAATCATTGTCAAAGAGCAGATGTCCATCATGCAGTGGCTGCAACTCACAGGAGCTGCACTTTGAAGATGCTAATGAAAACTCTGACTGCCACACTGAGGGTCATGTGGTGTAACAGTCAAAAACGGACTTTTAAGTAGGTTGCCAATTTAAAGATGCCAGTGGGGCGCTGCGGTTGTACCCCTGCCGCTAATATAAATGCCCTATTTATCTAATATATGAGGCAGACGTACAGACACAGACATCAGTGTATGATGTGGAGCAAGATAAAAGAGAGCAATGCAACTTGGCTTGGTTGAGGACGATCATTAAACATATGTTAAAATGAAATATGTTAAAATTAAATGTGAAAAAAATTTAAATGATTGCCTCTTATCCATGCTCCGACATCTATTCAAGATTCGTTACTCAAGGTTATGGGAACCTCTCTGCAGGCCAACAGGGTGACTCAGGTCCACTCCCAGTGCTAAATTCTCCCAGCATTCCTGTGGCTGGCTAGAATGAGGCGACACAGCGCCTCCCTGTGGCTGGCCTATGTGAACTTGGCTGTGTGCAGAAACATGTCTTGGCTTGTTTGGACTTGTTTAAACTGTTTTCTCACACAGGCCAGCAGAGTTACATTTATATGGATTACAAGCCACCATCAAATGCCTGTCATCCCAAAACAGGATCATTGGCAATAGTGTCAGGTGACATAGAGTTCACAAAAATGATTTATTTCAGGACGAATACCTGAGAAGTTTCATAGCATTGTACTCTCAAGTTTTCTAAAATATTACAAAAGAATTGCATTTATTCCCTCACCCTAAAGCAGGAAAAGCCAATAATCCTTTTTTTTATTGTTGCATCAAACGGGAAATATAGAGATGAGTGGTATGAATAATCTTTTAAGAAAATATGATACGACAACCATTTGTGTGAGGACTTTAGTGAATAATAAATAATTATAAATAATTATTAAATAATACTCATTTTAAGATGATTTGTGTTACTTCTGCATATGACCTTGACTTTCTGGTCAGAGTAACCCAATACCTCTGCAAGTTTTGTCTGTCTCTCCATGTTTTTGATGCAGAATTAACACAGATTACAGTGCACTGATGCTCAGAATTGACCTGTGTTTCTCATTGGTTCTCTTATGAATCATCACCATCGTCATCACCAGGTGGGCCTGTTGTGCTCACAGCATGTATATGGAAGTGATCAATAAATACAGTGCTTGCACTCATAAAGCACCTCAGAGTGCTGTCCTAGGTTTGGCTTTTCAGTTTAGCTCATGTCAGGTCAGGTTAGCATGTGGGCAGAGAAAACCTGACTCTTGGCCACACATGTGCACACACGCACACAAACACTCACACACACACACGCACACACATCTTGCTGTAAGTGACGTACAGAGACAAAAATGAAATGTATCTTGTGTTACATAACAGGAGCTTGAGACAGAGGAGCTATATGCCCTGCAGTTTCGACCTGCAACATAAAACTGTAAATTTATACCCATCAATAGGAATTTGTTTTGTAAGATAGACAGTGTGAGGTGAAAGTATTGGTCAATCCGCTGACATGAAGCGCCCTCTTGTGGCGTTACTTGTGAAAAGTAAACAGTTAACCTCATTCTGCATTTGAATTATAATTTGTTTGCATTTAAAAGGTACATTGCTCAATAGCAGCATATACATTGAAGGGTGCACAGTAAAGACATGGGTGGTTTCGATTCAGTCTTTTCCATGCATATACTAACATCATGATGAGCAGCCTTCTGAAAGCTGTTTCAAGAGTTAAAAGATTCTACCGAGGCTACACTGACACCTGGCGGCCATAAAATGTATTACAGAAAATGTTCATCACGAAAAGGAAATTCAGAGATAAATTCAGACATTCTGAGGTTTAATTCTGTATTATGTAAGTGTTTATTCATCAGTTGTAGAAACAAGGGATCTTTCACCATTCTCCATGCAGATTCTTTCAAGATCCTTCATTCTGTGTACTTGTGGACTGCCCTTTTCAATCAGATTTGAGTCTGGGTGACCATTGCAAAACAGTAATTTTGTGGTCTGTTAACCATTTGATCTCAGTTGATTTTGGGTTGTGTTGCGGATCATTGTCTTGTGGAAAGACCCATTTTCAGCCAAGCTTGAGCTACCTGTTAGGTTTATTAAAATGATTAGCTCAAACCTTATCTTGGTACTTGCTGGATTTCACAATTGAAAGACCATTTCACAATTGAAAGACCCTCTCAAACATTTGAAAAACAACTCCATAACATCAAAGAAGTTTCTTCTGAGAGTTCCTTTCTCCTGGTTAAAGATGCCATTTGAATTTTACACATGCTGCCTTGTCTTTTTATGAGTGGGAGGCCATGCTACAGTTCCCTAAGATTTAGAAGACCTTTTCAAGAGTTGCACGTTAATGCAGATTTATTTTTATCAGATTTTTTGCAACAAAAAAAAACTAATAAAAAAAACAGTAAAATAATTTGTTATACTAAATAGTTATCTCTTATCAATTGCATTAGCATAAAATAAGCATTAGCATAAAATAATATCATAATATCCCCTGCCCCCCCCCCCCCCCCTTTTTTAAATTTTTTTTATACAGCCTTCTTTGCCTGTCATCAGAGGGTACTGTAGACTTGTGCTTGGTTGTAAATGTGGTGACATTTGTGTTTCCATAGTGACTAGTTTGTTGTAAGAAGCTAGGTGGCAGTCTTAAGCTTCCTAAAAGGGATTGTTGAGGACAACTTCTAGGTTTGCTTTTGTTTCAGTTGTGCAACTTTCATTGGCTTCTGGATGATGGTGCATTTACTTGGGATCTGAAATTCAGCCTGGTAATCCTGTAATACACAATGGAGAACTATACTATTTTTTAAAATGATTTGTAATGAAGTGAGGCTCAAAATCCCTGGTGGCTCCCCTGTACGTTATACATTCATATATGATTTTTTGCATCTTTGAGGAAAATACATTTACATTTACATTTACACTGAAGTGCTAATTTACAATCTTTAGCTACTATGTTTTTACAGTATATTAGAAAATAGTTAATGAACCACCAAACATTAAATACTGTAGGTCTTAGCTAGAAAAATGTCTGCATTGAAGATTAAAATTAATCCGCAACTAAATACAGAGTGGTAATAGCACAACACATTCATGACAAGACAAGTTCCCACTCTGTTTCCTCCTGCCTGTATGAAGAAGACACACCTTTGAGCCTCACCTGTATGTAGGCTATATCCAAGATACATACATTTTTTCTCATGATTTATCAAATGTCTCCTAGGCAGTTAGTCCAATTCAAACTTCTACAGTAGCCTATTAATCAACAGCCATGAACTTGGAGGAGGTGTTATACACACAGTAGCTTTCCCGCTGCAGTCACTATTTATGTAACAGTATGAAGATTTGAATGGCGCCCTTCTTTCTCTTCATGCAAAAGGCTATTAAAGGTGATCCTAAGTGGGCTTATCTGTTGGTTTTCTGATATTCAAAACCTGATCTTGGAAAGTAAATTTGTTCAGTGTGCCATCCATGCTACCAGGGTAGATGACACACTGTTCTAGATATGCAAACGGTCTGGAAACCCTAGAGTCCCAATAAACCGTTAGGAAAATACAGTATGGTAATATGCACAAAGAAGGAATTTTAGTTTTGCAAAAATTCGTTTTTTTTTATTGCATATAAAGCATGCTTTTGGATTTTATTTATTAAAATGGTAAAATTGCTTTAAATAGCATCAAAATATTATCAAAATGGGGAGGTGCTCATTGCGAGGTGGGGTTCATGTACACATGCAGAAAATTCCAAGGGCATCTAAATTTTCTTTAATTCTTTTATTTGTGTTTGTTCAATTGTTTAAATATATATATACACACACACGTGTGTGTGTTGAGGGGAATTCCAAGGTGTAGAGAGAAACTGGCAATGCAATAATCATGTATAATGCAAACTAGCATGGGAACAGGATTACCATGAAAGCAACCAAAGGGATGTTCAAAGTGCCGATGTGTTTAAGGGCTGCCATGTGAACGTGTTTGGCCAGGGATTAGCCAAAATTGCCTGAACTTGCAAATAATCTGTCTGTAATGCCTGTGACGTTATTCATTTCTATTTTTTATTTTATTTTGTCTTTCAGCATGTAGAAAATTAGTGTATGTTTCATGTGCTAAGGTGATTAACATGAGCCACTTAAATGGCAGGACATCAACTACATGCTGCTGTTAAGAAACGCAAAGCAACAAATGTAAAAGCTACTACAATATCAGTGGCACAAATAAAGACCAACCGATCAAACTAATCACAGAAACCGACCTTTTCAGGGTCAGTGCTGTGGCAAGATCGCAGACAAACATCTGTGCTAAATCTACAGTTAGCATCATGCTTTGGTGGGCCACGCACACACACACACACACACACAATTGTATAAACAAACACCCACCCACAGAGGTACAATTTAGAGATGGCAATTACCATAACCATTCTGCCCCAGGAGTACACCCATGAGGGGGCTGACGAAAAAACTAATTCAGAAAGGGCTACCTAAGAGTAGGCGCTATGACACAGCAGTGCTATTTATTTGCATTTTCCTAAACAGACGCAGTTTTCTGTTTTACAGAACTTAGATGGTTCTTGCCCTGGCCTCTCCCTCTAGCTTTGTAAAACCAAGCAATAGCTGACACACCCCACCTTCTCCCAACTATCGCAGTGGTAATACAGACTGAAAGAGTAAAAAAAAAATCTCACTCACTCTCGCGCACACAAAAACAGAGGAAGACGCTGCATGGTTGGGAAGGGCTAACTCACAGACCCCTGGTGACACCCCCACCCCCTCCCCCCAACAGCACGTGTTCAGGAAGTGGAATGCCTGCTAGAGTCCGAGTCTGCAGTTGTATTTCATGTATGGGATGAGGCTAGCTGGCTCCGGAGAAAGAAGAGGAAAAAAAACTTTCGCATACACGCCCTCCTCCAGTTACTGCCACTCACACGTGCATCCTCCTCTGGCTACTGCCAATCAGGCAGAGGCACTCCCAAGCTGGCCCCACCCCACACAGCAGACTCCACACACAGGGGTAGTGAGGGGAAGAAAAGAACAGAAGTACTAAAAGAAATAAAGAGTGAGTGTGTGTGTGCATGTGAGAGAGAGAAACAGAAAAAGAGAGAGAGCAGAAAGAGAGAGAGAGAGAAGATGGAGGGCTTGCTGTCTCTAACACAGCGAAGTCCTGGCTTGTGTGTGGCTGCCTCCTCTCTCATGTTCAGGGTCGTCCACTGGCTCCTGCAGACCCTGCCTCGGCCGAAGGCTGTGGAGCTCGATGCCTTCCGTGCTTGGAAGTGGAAGAACCTCTCTGTGTCTCTGGTGCACTCCTTACTAACCGGGTCGTGGGCCATCACCTGGTGAGTACAAGTCCCTCGCGCGCATTCACATGCGGCGCAGACTGGCGGGAGAGAAATGTGGGAGAGAGAGAGTGAGAGAGATAAAAAAAGAGGAAGAGGAAAGAGGGGGTAGAAAAGAGCAACAGGGAGGGAGAAAATGAGAGAGGGTCATAATACGAGTAGAGAGAGAAAGCTTGAAAGAGGAAAGGTGAGAATAAAAAAAGAGAAGAAGAGAGAGAGAGAGAAAGAAAGAGAGTGAAAGAGGGAGAGGCTTCCTCACATGGGAGGGGAAATCCTAGGTTTGGGCTGACATCAGAACATCAACCGGCAAAAACATGGAGGTGCTAAACACAACTTCACCAACCACAACAGCAACACTGTCAACTTCATGACATGGTGAAGCCCTTCCACAAGCAACGTGTGAATGTGTTTCTTAGTGGTTTCTGTGGGTTTTTCTGAGCCCTGTTCCCTGGAGTCCATTTAACATTTCAGCACACTTGCAGGCACATGCTAGAAATGCTTTAACACTGAATTGCTTGATAGTCAGCAGGACCTTGCCAACAGCAGGCAAACTGTCCAGCCTCAGCCTCTCTTGTACCTGCCTACTGCTACAATACACAGGGACATACACAGGGACAAATGCACTGCTGTTTTAAGATCAAGTGCATACATGAGTAAAACATGTAGCCTAAATGTAGTCTATAGCATTTAGCTGCTTCAGGCACTGCAGCTCAGGCAGATTAATTTAAGCATGTCACAGTTATACATAAAGGGCACTACCCACATTCCACAGTGTTGTCACGCCTCTTTTTGCCCTGATGAGTCAGGATGCCTACGTTAAATAATATGGCACTGTTAGGCAATGCTCTCTATATCAGGAATTCCTGGTCCATTCCACACCTTCAACAAACAAGTTCATGAGAAAGCATTTCAACAACAAAACTCAAACGCGTGCTGTACAGTAGATTTTATATTCATACACCAGAGAACACTCATGCAAGAGTGACAAAGTGACAGTGCTAGGGGTTTAATGTCAGGCACATTCTGCAACTCATTTGTGAAGCGGGAGTTTTAAATTTTGAATGGGATCATTTATACAATAGTAACATGCTCATGGGTGCAAAGGGATGTTGTAATGAATAAGATTTGAAAAACACAAGCCCTATACTTGACAAACTGGAAAGACCTGTAGATCAGGAATCAATTGTGAAAGCGGCTGAAAATGTGAATGCATGTGTTTGCACGTATGTGTGTGAGTGGCAGGGTTAATCATTCATAAAGAGAAATATATCATTTTATAGAAATACAATCAAAACAGGTTTTTATTCGGTCATTTTTCGTTTGTTATTTCTGGGGCCTTGAAATGATTTTGATGGTTTCGATGTCACAGACTAATGTCCACAAACTTGGTGAGAAGAAAAACTGACCTAATCTCACCCAATCCTCTGTGCTCTATTACGTTACAAGAATCCAATGAGGTTTTAAGTTCAGACATCAGTAATCACTGATACTATGTCAAAGCAGTTTGCAACGCATTACGAGATCATTTCCAATACCAGCATTGATAGTTCATGTAAAAACAGGAATGTGGACACATTTTTTAAATGTAAAAGGATAATAAAGCATCATATTAAAAAGTATCTTAATACAGTAGGACATAACAATGCCAGCTCCATCTTTGGATCACCATGGCATTACACCATTTGATGTTTTTTGTGTGTGTTTTTTTTTACTTGCAGTCCTCTCTGATAGCTCCTTTTCAGAAACTGTAATATACTGCAATACATTGTAAATCTGTGGACTTTTTGTAAAGTAAATGATAAATATTTCTCACAGCAATTATTTTTCAAAGAGGAATTGCAATACATGAAAGCAGAAATAATTTGTATAATCACCCAAATATGTTTTTATGTCAGGGGTGCAAGGTGCCATTTTGTTTTCCTTGTGCTAACTTGTTGTTGATCCTTCTCCAGTGTGCTCCTCTGGCCAGAGATGCTGCACCAGATCTACTCCACTTTCACACCTGTATCCTACCTGCTTATCTGTGTCTCTACAGGTGAGTCGCCACCACAGCTTATGGAAATGGAATATACTGAACATATGTTGAAAAAACATATCACAATCTATCGACAAATATGCAAATTATAGTCACTTTCAGATATCACAATATACTGTATTATTCTAAAATAATACATTGCAGTAAAATATTTTTATCGCAGTATCTTCAAAGGACGTTCACATACTGTACGTACAATATATTGCAGTATATTCTGTTTCCACAAGGGCTCTCACTGAGGGTAACAGCTTTTCTCTCTGTGTCATTTGAATGTAGATAGCACAGCTTAACCAAGACATTCAATGCAGGCCACAAGAATAGTTTTCACTAAAGACCTCATTCTCCAGCACAGGAAACGTAAACAATAGAGGGTCATAGTCAGTAAACAGGCCAGTCTATAGAATTTATTTGGTAAGAGTGGCATTTAAACAAATTACTGTAGGAATTAACTATACAGTATGTACGATCAGAATGATTTTAGAATATGTGCTTACATTTGATTTTTTTTTTTTTGTAATTAAAAAAGGTTTCTTTTCAATGTTTATCTTCCCTTTCCTGTGGTCATGGAGGTCTCTGTTTGTAAACTATTTGCTCCTCTGATTCAAACTCGTTGCCACGATGGTGACTGGTAATAATCAACCTTCAGTTTCAGATGTTCACACCCACACTTGTACCACAGAGTATAGTCTTACTGTGTGTGTGCGTGTGTGTGTGTGTGTGTGTGTGTCAGTGTGAGTGAGAGAGTCTACAGTCTTTTTTCTTTTGATAAGGATGGAAGTCTATTCAGCTAGTTCTCCTTGGAGACAGCACCACCCCCAGCAGTTAATCAAACACAATATGTCTGCAAGGCTCACCTGCAGCATACCTGGGAGCGGGCCCTGTGCAACTCTCTGTCTAACGACCGTGTCCATGCAGAGCAGGGAAAAACAAGCGTACACAGGGGAAAAGGTGGAGAATCTCAGGGGGATATGCCTGGGAGTGGGACCGGCAAGGTGGAGGGGGTGGGGGGTCTGTTGCGTTTGTTTTGCGAGGTTTCCATAGCAATCTATTGTGTGGTCAGGTCTGTGCGATACTACAGTCTGTAGCATCACACAGAAGTGTTACTGTTTATGTGTATACTTGGACATGGGTTTGATATCTTGAATGAAAGCCTCCACATAGAAATTGAATGAGTAGAATGGTTCTACTTCAAAAAGTGGGACGCAATGCAAGATCAAGAGTAGTGTATCCGTATGAGACTGAACTCAGATCTCAAAGGTAATTTTTAATCTGTCAGCAAATCTGCTGTGACTTTATAACCATACTGATCTATTCTCATTGTTTATATCTGTCTAGGGCACAGTTTAACCCTTTCATGCATGGTGTCCACTATAGTGGACAGGCTTTTAAAGTCTATTCTTACCTAGTCAAAAACATTTCTGACTTCCAAACTGCCTGACGGTAGATTCCTTTGAGCTTTGTCTAAATATTGATATGCTCCATATTGTTACATTTGAAAAACTCTTCAATTTCCATACATTGAATGTCAAAATGGTGGGTGGAGGTGGAAATATTCAGTACCTCTGGTATAATTGTGAATACCTTCTATTCCTAAAGAACAGAGGAGGTTAAAAATTTATTCATTTTAGGTCAAATGCAAGGAGCACTATAAGTCATGTTTTAAACAAAAAATTACTTTAGTTTACTTTGCATAAAAAACCGTCTGTCCCCTCTAGTGGACATCATGCATTAAGAGTTTTCATGGAGCCAACAAATTTTAAACATCATTTCATTTCCTTAGAAAAAAAAAACGTGGAAAAAATATTGCTCTGTTTTTGTAATAATTAATGCATGAAAGGCTTAAGCAAGGGTTAGCCTTCAAATCAAACACAACCTTCAGTAGACTATTAATTCTTCATTTCATTTCACATTGCATTTATTTAGCAGATGCTATTATCCAGACAGGCTAACAATGTAAGAGTACATAAATGCAGCTATTTGAGTTTTATGAACAACATGACACCTTATTACTGACCTAGCTAGCACCATTCACAGACCAGCAAGTATATGCAACATCCCCAGTACAAGCACCTGCACTGGTTAACTATGCTGAGCAATGCCCAGAATACAAATCCTGAATACATTGTGTAGATTATATCCAATGAAAACAAAAAGAAACCAACAACATGAAACTGCAAAAATACGATAATGACCTAAATGAATGCAAGAGGAGGGAGTGTTTGGGGGCAGGGATGGGAGGAGAGCCAAGATGCAGTCTGAAGAGGTGGGTCTTCAGTCTGCTTTAGAAAATGGTTGTTGATTACGATATTCTGACCACTGTGGGAATTACTCATTACTTATTACACTTCACCAGACAGGGATGGAGACTGGGGAAAAGCGACTGCTCAGGAGGGGACCATGCTACCAGCAGTAGGCTGGCCGTCTGCATCGGTCCGCAGATAGGCATGGGGCGGGGGCATCACACTACTGCCCTGTATGTGACAATAAGTATATTTCAAATTTGGGAATGTCAGTGAAATACTATCGCAACACCACGCACTTAGTCCAAGTCATTCCCTTGAGTTGATTTTCCAGAGGCTGGATGTGTGGCTGAAGTATTTCTAAACTGTTCAGCTCAACGGAGAAAATCAGTGTCTGGCTTTAATTTCTGCCTACTACCTATTAAATGCTGTATACAAACAGCTCTTTGCCCCATCCAGTTTGGGGCAGGACTTCTCACCCCATTCCCTCTAAAGATAGAGGCCTTGTCAGCCAGGATTCCACAGACAGGCAGCTGTGTGCTGTTCTCCGCCTGTACTCCGGTGCTTTCCAAATGTCCTGCGCACGTGCTATTTCATACACATCACACACAATAAATGCGATGTTAGCGCTTTGCCGATGTGCTTTTTTAATAGAAAAAAGTGAAAGATGCAGTTTATAAGGAAGCACAGTGAACAGTATGGATGCTAAGTGTTTGTTCATTGGTGAACTATTGATGATATGCTCTACACTTCTGTCTTGCACGGGTCTCCACAGCTGACAAACTGACCTTTCATCTGTCTGCAGGGTACTTTGTACAGGATGCCTGTGACATCATTTTCACTGGCCATGCAAGAGGATCATGGGAGTTCTTGCTTCATCATGTTCTGGTAAGTGCTCCAGGGAAATGGCAGCAGTGGCTGGTAAGCTACAAATAATGGAGGCAGAAAAGATTTGAACTCCATTAGTTGGACCTGTTTTTCTAGTTTAACAAGATTAAAGGTGCAAGCTGTCAAATTTCTCGCATCACCAGTTGATTTATTTCTGAGTTAATTGCATCAAAGAATTACCTTTGCTTAAATCACATGAAATATACATAATCATAAGGAAAATCCAAGTTCAAAGTAAGCAAATGAGATGAAAACTATTTTTCCCATTGAAAATGTACCTTCTTTAATGTGCATTCTGCACATATGTTGAGACTGCATGGACCTTTCTTAGATTCATTCAAGCAAAGAAAAAACTGCTAATGTGTAATTATGTATATTCATAATTAAGCTCACAACCCGTCAGAACCACCATAAAGCAACCCTGAAAAATCAAGAGCAGTGGATAACTGGGATTGCTATGGGATAGAACTATTGCACCTGCTGAGGGATTCGTTTTCAAAAAAGCATGAATCAACATTTTGGAGACTTGGAGGGTGTCAGAAAGCCTGAGGCGGCATTAGCTTGCCCCAGGCCGCTGTCCATGGCAAGCTTCGCCTGAACCTTCCCTCAACGCACCCAGCGAGATCCGCCGTCACCCTAACCCCAGTCATTCCTGATGATTTGGCAGTCTCGCAGGGTGAATGAACCCTCTCTGTGAGACAATGGGTGTCATTTTTGAGCGTGACACACGGGGCTTATTCTGTGGGCCCCCTGTGAATGCGCCCCTGTGTCTGAGCCGCTGGGGGAGGAACAACACTGACTTTGTGCCCCCCAGATACGAGCACAAGGGAACGCCGCGGGTAGTCACAGGACCGCCACGCTCTCAGCCGTGCACAGTGCACGATTGTGTACGATCACCCCAAAAACATGCACAGGAGCACCCCCATGCTGTTTAAAAGGACTATAACGATTTCAGTAGTCAAATAAGGCAAAAAATGCAAAGCACATATGCTCAAAGCAGACTAAGTACATTAGAGATAATTATGCAAAAAGAGTGGTGTCACTGCTAGAACAAAGACATTTTCTGTTTGTGGCAGTGCATTCAAAGTTTATCTTTTTAGAATGTCTGAAATAATTATTGTGGTAATGAACCACATTATATTAAACATGATTACCTGCTTTAATATGCTTATGTCTGGATTCTGTGAAGCTTGCAGGTCAGGGCTGACGTCAGTCAACTGCACAGAAATAAGACATTCCATCATGTTAATCAGTCATCTCCACAGCAAATTCTAAGCAAACTATACAAGTTAGCTAGCAGGAACCAACCAGTAACATTTTGACTGACTATGCATGCATTAAAATATTTTTATTTTACGGGTTGGCAGAAAAACCAAGAGTGATACCTGCTGGCTACAAAAACACATGAAATGTGACACTGTGCACACCTCGCTCATCTTCTGAAAGAGCTGACGCATGCCATGGCCAGCTGGCTGAGCTGCTCTTATTTACTGCATGTCTCTGTCCACCCCAGGTCATCTGGTGCTTCCTGTATGCCATATGCACGACGCACTACGTAGCGGGCGCAGTGATCGCGCTGTTCGTGGAGGTGAACAGCGTCTTCCTGCACATGCGACTGATGCTGAAGATAGCGGGAGCGCAGTCCTCGCCGCTCTACCACATCAACAAGATGCTCAACCTCTTCACCTACGTCACTTTCCGCCTCGGCGCCCAGTTCTACATCACCTGGTACATCCTGCACAACTACTCCTGGCTAGACCACGGCGGCTACTTCCTGACAACCATGGTGCTCATGAACATCATGATGCTCATTTACTTCTACCGCCTGCTTCGCGCCGACTTTTTCCCCAACCGCAAGGCTCACCCAATCCAGAACGGTTCAACAAAGTTTCTCAGGGACTGATGAGGGGGTGGGTACGGACCCCCCGACATACCAGTTGAAACCTCGCTTGACGCACTTACTTTTCCGGTGCCTTTTCTATCTGCGTCCATTTGCTGGCTACAGAACAGGGTCTTGGTTGGATCCTGAGTAGACTAACACAAAACAAACCCTCAGCTGTGCCTAAGGTCCCACAAGTAGAGCAACAAGTGCCTACAACTACATCTAGTGGTATGAAGAAGTAACTGCAGGTCAGTCAGAATATGGACAACATCCCCCATAATCCGAGAGAAGGCCCATCACAAGAGGCAATCAGAGTGAAAATCCACTGAGTGGAACAGTCTACCCACTGACAGGAGGTCAACAGACTGAGGGTGGAGCTTGCCTGCTATGCAAGCACCTTCTGAATGAAGTCTGCGATGACTAACACAGGATGAAACGAGCCCACCATTTTGACGAGAAACGCAGAATGGCCGTTCGATTCTAATACAGAAAATCTAGCAATATTAATGTTGGAAGGAACATGGACTGGCTTTAATGAATTACGTTTACTTAACCCTGCGAGACCCAGATATTGCTGTAACTGAAATTTGTTTTTACTCTTAAAACCTTGTTGTAGGAGGCCTCTGAAGAATATGTTGAAAATTGAGCATTTTTATGTTTTGGTTTAGAAATGTTGAAAATTTCTGAATGTGTTGTAGAAATTCATTATCCTCCAACTACTTAACACAATAATGACTCAAGCATAAAATACACTACAACTCATGTAAAATGGAGGGCTAATGCTATCACTCCTGTATTTTGAAGGAGAGAATGGGTGGTGGCGTGGGGTAAAGGTGTTGGGCATCCTCCAACTACCCAACATAATAAAGACAAGCAAAACCATCACCAAAACTCATGGAACATAACCAGACATCAGTCGGACACCATCATAAAGGTCCAATTGTCTACTAATACACACATGGGTGTGTTACCAGTCACATTTTTGCAACATGGACAAATTGGCCTTAAAGCAATTTTGTTTTTCATTATTTGATTACCCACATGTACTATACACATTTGGCATCCCAATGAAAATTTTGGATGCAACTTCAAGTGGTGGAAAATGGAGGTGTGATGAGCCAAACATTTTATAGTGCACAATGAAAATCTTTCTTCTAACTCTCCCATACACGGTGGCCGTCACACATTTCGAACACGATAGGTGGACAAATTGTAACAGTAAAATGTGATTTCACCCATTGTGATGTCAGAAGTGTGTAGCCTGAACACATGCATGTACCTACATCAGGGGGCAGTGGCTTTAGGGTCATCAACGGCACCTACATACACTTGTAATCGCTGTGATGTAGCTGCTGGGTGACTGCTCACAAAAGGAAACTACAGACCAAAATTTTTATGACCATTTATTTTTTTGTACACGTCACGATGAACAGTTTAAATGATGCCAATCTGAAAAAGAAGAAAAGAAGTGTAAGGGGCAAATGTGAAGATATTTATACTATTAACCTTCATCTCACTATGCATCAGTGGTTCCTTTGAAAGCATCACATTTTTCAGATGCAAAAAATAAAGTTTTCATCATTTGCATAGAGAATATGGACTACTTGGAGCCTCTGCAACTGAGCCCAATAACCATTCTGAATAGGAACACTCAAAGCTCACTAGTATTCAATAGATCAGAGTCCATCTAAGACAGTGCATCAAAGTGACTGAAGAGCTGTAAACTGCACAGACTAAGAATGTAAAAACCCTTTAATTTTACCCAAAGTAGTTTTGCGACATTCAGATACAATCAAACTGGTGTCCAGTCCATTTAGGTTCATAAAGGTTACCAACCCTATACGGACTGCCACAAATTACCTGACTTTCGTATCATACCGTGTAGCATACCCTGTTTTCAGAACAATAGGTCCTAATTATTTTCTCCATGCTCTCCCTCCCACTTGAGCACAATTTGCCCATAGTTTAATGAACAAACGTATAATGTATATTGCAAGCTAGAACAGTTGAATTAAGCTGACAAAGGCCTGTGGTAGAATTCACCATTTAACACGCTGCAGATTTGGACACCAAAACTTAAACTGCATGGCCTTGTTGAAATAACACTGAGCAACAAATTACCAATGTCCAAATACATTATAAAAACAATTACATTACAAGCTCAGATTTATGAAAGCATCCAAACTTTCTGCTTTGCAGTCTGGATCGAATATATATATTTTTATTATACAAGGAAAAAAATTTAGGTAAGGTTTTTAGCTAAGATTAATTTAAAATCTAAAGATTCAAATCTTTTAGCACATTGCCTTCATCAATGAAATGGCGTTGTATGTGGATAGCAACTCTACAGCCTCACCTCTACCAGCTAATTAAAGGGGAATTACTAATCACAGCCTCTATTTTCAGGTAGGTTATTAACAAGCAAACCCAAAGTTAATTCTATTTAAAGCCATAGTCATTATAAAATGATTAAATTTGAGGCCATCAGTCTAGTGCAGAGCTCTCACCTTGTTTGCAACATCCAAGGCATCATAATCTGGTGCCAGGCGGACGTACGCCTTCTTTTCGCCATCAGGCCTGAATCGGGAAAAGGCAAAAGATGTTTGTGTAAAGCATTTCATGCCAGCTTACTTGCAAACACTAAGATTTTGCTCATGTGAATCAGTGGTTCCTTTGAAAGCATCACGTTTCAGACACTGCAAAGTTTACATCATCTTCCACATGAACTTAGTTACTCATTAAATCCTTGATGTCTGGAACATGCCTAGCTTAAAACTGTAAGGATACCAAACAGTTCCAGCTCGACTACAATCTGATTCAATATATACAGGATTAAATCGCAAAACTTCTAGAACAAGTCTCTACTGTACTCTTCACATACAGCTATACGGTGCATACCTGATCAGTGTGTTGACTTTAGCAACATCAATGTCATACAGCTTCTTGACCGCGTGCTTGATCTGATGCTTGTTAGCCTTAACATCCACAATGAACACGAGGGTGTTGTTGTCCTCGATTTTCTTCATGGCAGACTCGGTGGTCAGAGGGAACTTGATGATGGCATAGTGGTCCAGCCTGAAAAATACATGCATTTTCAATGGGTTTAACTGACCAGCAAACCACTTAGTAGCTCAGCTATGCTGAGAGCCACACCATCTGAATGACTACAGGACAAAACCATGGTCAGGTAAAATTACATGCAGTCAACAACAATGTTGTAAGACCAGGTATGTGATTATACCTTCAGCCCTGACCAAAGATATCATCCCTGGCTATAGGCACAAACGAGCGCGAAACGCTCAATGTTGAGCATTAAAATATACTAGTCAACGGAAAACAATTTTGCAGCAAATATCCAATGGTCCTATTAGCATTCACTTCAATGTTCGAGGTGCATCAGAATTGAATAGCTGTAATCATGTAATGTCATGCTTTGATCGCTAGATACCATCATTTGCACCACAGCTAAAAGCACATACCAGGTTTCAATCCACCCAGGGTCTGCCAATTTGTGAATTCAGTCCAGTTTGGACCCAACACACCAGGTGAGTTAACTGGCAACAAACTTGAGTTTGACAACTAACTACTGAGTAACAAAAACAAGCACACCCTGTCACTTTCCAGGGACAGGACAGCAGACCTGGTGTAATGGAATTAGACCTAAAGGCCTACCCACAAGCTTGGCTTCACCACAGCCCCCTTGACCCAAAGCCAGACCAGAGGCAGGCTGACACACGTACTTGTTCCTGCGAGGAGCACTCTTCCTGGGGTACTTGGGCTGCCTCCTCATGCGAAGGGTCTTGGGCCTGCGAAAGGTGGGAGAGGTCCTGATCTTCTTTTTTGTGTGACTGTGGACTCCCTTAAGCACGGCCTTCTTGGCCTTCAGTGCTTTGGACTTGGCCTCAGTCTTGGCTGGGACAGCTGTAGAACAACAGTCATGGAGGTGGAAGAAAAATAAAATCGCATTACTACTGTAAGCCAGAGAAATTTAAGGCATATGTGAAAATTGTTCATTCGATAAAAATGATTACATTCGTTCAATCAGTTCCTTGTTACGCATTAAAACATCTGAAACCTATATTTAGTGGTGCATCAGTATTAGAAGTACTAATCACAACGTATCATGCTTTGATCGCTAACATACATCATATGCACCGCGTTTTGCCAATGATGGTTTGACAGAATTCCTGAAACACGATAACATATCTTGAGCAACGTTAAATATCCAGTAAGTTTCCGAGTCGTATCCCTTTGACGTTTAAGTTTTATGTTTTCGGGAGACAAATGAATGGCAGCAATACAGGCTATGTAGCCCTGTATCAAATGAACAGTCAAAAACGAGTCAAATAGCTAAAAAAAATAGTACAATATGCCACTACCTAAAGCCGGAGAACAGGGCACCAGCATAGCGGCTCACTAGCCTTTTCATTCACGTGGGCCTGCCAACTAAGCAGGCCATGCCGACGATCGGCACTGAACGTTAACCGGTACTGATATACAAGTTACCATATCTTATATAAGAAACATACAGATATACACGCAATAGCAACTACCACAGACAACTAGTTGAAACACTCGCAATTAACCGCACATAGATAGCGCCAATTTTATCCCAACGACGTTATCCAACCAAGTTAGCAAACCACATGCAACCACTACATTTTATTACGTGCGTTAATTACACGTGTAAACAAGACATAACACAGAACATCAACAGTATTTAGAATAGAATAGTATTCTAGACTATGACTGAGTACACCAAAACTAGACTTTTTCACAACAACTTTAATTTTATTCGAAATTTATGCGCAAGGTCTCCATACCTTCCTTCTTCGGCTTCGGTGCCATCTTGGGAAAGGACGTACCAACGGGGTTTCTCTCACTATATTGCAGGGTTAAGGAAGCACAGTAATTATCGCGAGAACGGCTCTTAATTTAGATACTGGGAAATGTAGTATAAACCTGGTCACGCGTGGATAGTGGCAATAATGTATATTAAAAATAATAATGATGATGAAAATAGTTGTTTGGTAAATACAGGTTACAATAATAATAATAATAATAATAATAATAATAATAATAATTTATTTAATTTTTTAAAAAGTCATGTGTAGATAGGCATTAATAGATATTAACAGATCAAAACAAAATAGGCATTAATTCAGAGTTGCCTTCATTAAACATTCAGAAAACAGTAGCTAGCCGAGCCTTTAATGAATAATGTAAGAAAACAGTATTGCAGTCTCTTGCATATTGGTATGGTCCACTCTCAGAAAAAAAGGTACAGTGGAGGTTCATTTTTGTTCTGAAAGTACAACCCAGCTGTTTCGTGCAACAGCTGGGTTGGCTATTTGTTGGAAAAACATCACATAAGCTACTGAGGCCAATGTTCCCAGAAATGAATCATTGTATATTAATATGAATTAGGGAAAGTTTTATGATTTCAGAGTCAGCCTTCATGCAAGTAAACTTCTGACTCGTTTTATGGAAGTGTGAAAACTGAGAAACGTGCATACACGTAGGTTACATGCACCACAAACAGTCCGATCAGTCTGGACATTTTAACTGTTATTTTCCCACAGAATTTCTCTGCATTTAATCAATAACACGATAACAGAGATATTGAATGGCCTGCTGTAGTCTCGACTAAGCTCTATCTACATCCAGGAATCGCAACTGCAGCAACAGCAGGCCAACTGTACACTACATCGTTAGAAAAATGCATTGGTGATGCTGAAAATTCACGGTTTAATATATATGCAAAATTGAAAAATAAGCTGACCGAAACACATGACTAGAATATTTATTTTACGGTAGGATAATCAGTCAGTCATGAAATGGAATTTTCTATTCGAATGTACCGGTCGTCAACGCAGATTCATGAATTTACTGTTAAAGGCCGACAGAGGGACCCTCTGACTCAAGCCAGCCGAGGGAATGGGTGCCTCTGTCTCAGTGTTTAAAAAACCAGCCCAGGGCTGACTCATAGCTTCTCTTAATCGAAGTCATCTGTTTGCAATGCTGCATCCAGCACTGCCTTTACCGCGGTTCGTGGGGGTTTGGGAAGGGAAGAGGATTTTCACTTGGCCTTGATTTATTCCGAAAGTCGTTCGTTAACTACCAGATTATCTGTTCCGTGGCTCTACCCAGTTTCTTCAAGAAATCATCCCCAACTTTTTCCAGTATTGTCCGGATACTTTTGTAATAGTAGGCTACCCACGCACCGTACCGAAGAGTTCTGTAAAAGGAAAAAAGACTCTGGTATGTAGTTGTACCCGACTAGCTTACTTGCCTGCTTTGTGCATTGATATATATGCTATTCAAACTGGAATTGGCAGCCTATTGTGTGTCTACGAAGAGAACCGTTACTATCACATTTAATCGAGTTTAATTTGGCTGTCTTTCTGCTTTCGTTTGCAATCATAGACTCCAATCCAAAAAACTTTTTTTTTTGTTTCTTTTTGCAAAAATGATGTTCTTAATTGTTTTGTTTTTAAAAACTTGTTTATAAACTTATGAGTTGCATTTAAAGTATAGAAAATCTATCTTTGTCACTTTCTGGAACATGCGCATCAAACGTAGTTTAAAGTTTGCTGTTAGCGAAGTATCGGTCCCATCTGGGTAGATCATCCTTTGGCCTATGAGCAGCATTCATATTAGCCATCTGCTACAGTAACACTATTCTTTGTTATAAGATTACGAGTTCTGTACAAACGGATTAGGAGAGATTGAACAGATAGGGACGGGACTCTTTATCAATTAGGAAGGCTTTTTAATGGACGGTTTACAACGAACTGATAGTTTACAGCCAGGGCAAATTCAATTTATGTTGCGAAACCAAATAAGCAATAGGCTACTATTTAATGTACATGCAGTGTAGTGTTGATTTGTTGGGTTAGCACTAACTTTTTTCTCCTTTTCAAAGGATACGAGGATTTGATCGGCTGTAGCCTATGCTGCTTTAGAAAAAGGCGGCCAATGGCCAATGTTTATAGTTACCAGCATAATTAAGGCACCCAGTCGGTCGAGCAGATAGATAATTTAAGAAATTACGAATAAGCAATGACAGTGAGTTTCTTGTTAATTTTTTAATGGCTGTGAACGCATACCCTATGGTGTATTACCTTTAACTCAGTATTCCCTTAAGGTGTTTTATAGTGAGAATTGTTAATGCATCAGTTGAAAGTTGAAATTTACCTCTAATCTGGTCTCATTATAATTCCCAAAACAACTCATAACTGGGTTGTAGGTGATATGCACACAATGAGTCAAGCATCTTCAGTGCCAAATATTCAGTCGATATCATGTTTTGGATTAAAATAACTATCTGTTCTTTAAGTACCCTAAATTAATCATACAGCGCGTTGACCTACTCAGACATTTAGGCCATTACCAAATTCGCTGTAGACGTGTTGCTGTTTTGAGTCTCGCGTGATCCCACGCCTCTTTTTCAATGTCTTTTTCAGATTACTGGAAAGTTGCTATAGCAGCTGGTGACAGCACGTGTTTTTGTTGCCAGAGAGACAGTGTTAGGCTATACTATTCAGGAACAGATAAGACAACTTGAGTAAGCAGGTAGGGAAACGAGAGCTGTACATGTACTGCGTTACAGTTCATTCATTCTGGCCTGGGCCCAGATAACAGTGTCCAAACAACAGAAGAGCATGAAACAGGAGAGAGTCAGCCTATATGTCAAGAATAACATACCAGTTGGCAAAATTACTTAATGGCTTATCATCTCTGTGATGTTACCATTATTTATTTTTTATGGACATGGATGGACAAAAATTCAATTACTACTTTTATGACATAAACTGTGTTTAATTGTACGACAAACGGGTTTTGACTTTATAGTGGCTAAAGTATTTGAATATTTTATGTACTCCATTACTGAATGCGTGTTATTCTTTCAGCAGTCTTAATGTTAGCCAACCTAAATTACATCCTGTGCACAACTTAGTTTTGAGATTGTCAAACAGATTTTCCTTTAAGCTGTCCTGGAGTTTTAATTATTCGTGAATTTCTTGACTAGCTATGCCATATTAACAGAAGTGGATTGCAGTTCATTTAGAATACGTTAAGAATAGCTTTGTATGAAATTTCAGTAACTAGTTTAATTATTGCACAAATCAAACAAGCTCTGCAGACTTTGGCCTTAATTAGGACTCGAGCAGTTCTTAATTTTCGTCTTGTTCTTTTTATGATTTAGAGCCTGAAGGCAAACTACATTAATTTAGATTGGAGTTAAGCTCAGCTGATTCATCTGCCAGTATTGCAGTGTGTTGATTCTCTCTGTTACAGGTAAGAGCTCTAGAGTAGCATCACCTCAGTGTCTCCGTGCGCGCACTTGCTGTAACACCCACCATGAGCGTGCTGCCTCCTGTACGAAAGGATCGCATCATCACAAAGCTTCCTCAGGTAACTATTATAGTTACATTACATTACATTACAGGCATTTGGCAGACGCTCTTATCCAGAGCGACGTACAACAAAGTGTATAACCATAACCAGGAACAAGTATGACGAAACCCCTAGAGAGAAGTACCGGTCCAAGTGCAGGGAACAACCGCATAGTTCAACTTGGACCCTGATGGTTAAACTGATTAACACTAACAACGAGAACGGCAACAACGCAATCTATGGAAAAAATACAAGTAGTCGTTAAGACAGTTAATGCACCTAGTCACCTACGAAACAGCTGCCTAGTTACAACCCTAAGTTTAGTCATTTACAGGGGGGAAGGGAGGGATGGGGAGAGGTGCAGCCTGAAGAGGTGAGTCTTCAGTCGTCGTTTGAAATGGGTCAGTGTCTCAGCTGTTCTGACCTCCACAGGGAGGTCATTCCACCATCGTGGGGCAAGAACAGACAGGAGACGTGTTCTGGAAGTGCAGGTGCGAAGAGGGGAGGGTGCTAGGCGTCCTGAGGTAGCAGAACGGAGGGATCTGGCTGGCATGTAGGGTTTGAATATCTTGTGGAGGTATGCTGGGGCTGATCCCTTGACTGCCTGGTATGCTAGGACCAATGTTTTAAATTTGATGCGAGCTATAACAGGCAGCCAGTGGAGGGTAGTGAGCAGGGGAGTTACGTGGGAGTGTCTGGGGAGGTTGAAGACCAGACGAGCCGCAGCATTCTGAATGCCCTGTACTGTTAATGACATGAAGCATGGTGAAGGACAATGTGTTGAATGATGCCTGGTAGCACACCTTACATAGATATACACATGCATCATAAAATACATGTGCATATACTCATATTGAGGCATTCTGTCTCTTAAGTTATAAAAAAATAGTTTGCATTTGTGTGTGTGTGTGTGTATCATAGACCATATAAAAATAGGGGTGTGTATCCATGATTATGATATGTGTTTTTGTATGTGTGTTAATGTGTACGCACACGGTCTCTCTCTTGAATCATTACTCAAACATCATCTTGCGGTGTGCTGAATGTTCTACACACATTTCAGGAAATTATTATGTTTCTTTTGACAATGTGATACAGTGAGGGATTGCAAACTATAGGAAAGCTCTGTTTTCTAAAATAACCACTTGTGCTTTCCCAGTCTCCCATTCTCTGTCCCTCCCAACTTGCACTGCTTTGATCTGATGGCTTTGGAATGCATTGACTCACTGGCTGAATGAGACGACCGGCAGTTCTTTTCCAGTCTGGGCTTGTGGAGGGATGAAATGTTGGATACAGGCAAGGCCCTGCTGCCACAGAGCCTGCTGTCTGTGTGGTCACAAAGGCTGAGAGAGCCACAGCATTTATCTGTGTGCAGTGGAGTGGTAGGGTCAGGGTTGACTAGGCCTATTCCGGTATATAGACACATGCATGTATTTGGTTTATGTAGTGATTCCAGGAAGTTCTGTGGCAATTTATGTTCCACTGTCTGATCAGTGTCCCACAAAAGGAGCTGCACTGCACACAAAGGATGCTTTCCACCCCAAGGTGAAGACGGCATGTCAGGAGCACCGGACTGGCACAGTGGGGTGAGGATTTGGCTTTTGTTCTATGGACAGATGAGTCAAAAGTGGAACTTTTTGGATGACACCGGTCCCATTATGTCTGGTGTAAAGCAAATACAGCATTTCACAGTAAAAACATCATACATCTGAATCGATGAAAATTTTAGAGTGGCCTAGTCAAAGTCCTGACTTGAACCCAATAGAGATGCTGTGGCAGGACCTGAAACGAGCAGTTCATGTGTGAAAACCTACGAATTTGTCTGAATTAAAGCAGATCTGCAAAGAGTGGGCTACAGGAAGGTGGCAAATACTTTTTCACAACACTGCATTTATATTTATGGACCTCCTTGCAGGTTCAAGATCTCCAAGGTCATTGTTGTCGGTGACGTGGCTGTGGGAAAAACCTGTCTAATTAATAGGTAAGCAAAGCTGAAGGTAGAATGTTCAATGTTTAACTGGAAGATTCCAAGGACCTGGAGAGAGCCATGTTCAGGGGGAATTTTATTTAGGTTCTTAAATTTTACAGGGATTAATGAAATTGAGTAGATGGAGAATTTTACCAAGTTTAGCTTTGTCAGGGGACCAAGAGAAATAAACAAATGGTTAAATTCTGCACTGACACCAGGAAGTGTCTTTCTGGTTAATATTTTTGTAGCTGAAATGTAATGTAGTTCCCTGTAGATTTTCTTGCCAGGCCTCTTGAGAAAGAACTTATCAACCTCAAGAGGTCTTCTGGTTAAATAAAAGTTCAAAATAGAGATGCTTTAAAAAGCTGAGTGAATGGACTGAAGACATCCACATGCTACTGGCCAATCCAGACACTGAAGTAATTTTTCATCTGAATGTTCCCCTAAAGAGTGTCATCCACCATAACTAATGTTGATTGTTTAACTTGTGTGTCTATATGCAGTCATCCAACATAGCTGTAATACTGAGACTGACATGAAAGAGCTTGATTCTGAGTGCTAAGTTCCTAACATTCTGAATAGACTATATTTCAATAAACCTGGAGTAGGTGGAGAATTGTGGTCTCTGATTATTTTTGTGTGCTATTTTTTTGGGTCCAGATCATTCACAGTTTTGATCAAGATTTTTTTGAACTACAACTTACTGTGTTTTATGGAAAAACTATGCTAGGGCCTATATTTATTGAGCATGTGAGAGTAGGAGTTCTGATATAGGATCCAGTGCCCATGTCCATGCCGTAACTGTATCCACTATGAGCTAAAAGTCATAATTGATATTAGATTAGCAATTCTCTTCTGAGATGCTTTATAAACACAGGCCCAGGATTGGCTAGAATCTATATTTAATAAATGTATTTCTAAACGGCCTACACCCCCATGTTCTGTCTCTTAACAGGTTCTGCAAGGATACCTTTGACAAGAACTACAAAGCCACAATCGGGGTGGACTTTGAGATGGAGAGGTTTGAGGTGCTGGGTGTTCCCTTCAGTTTACAGCTGTGAGTCTGATCTGAGAGGGGAATGGGGGAACAGCTGAGTGTGGTGGTGGTTCTCTCGCTATAGCCTGAAGCAGCACGCTCATCGCTTTGTTCCTCTGTTCTCCAGATGGGACACTGCCGGACAGGAGCGGTTCAAGTGCATCGCCTCCACGTACTACAGAGGAGCACAGGGTACAGAAATCACAGCGCCTCTTTTATCCCAAAGCTCTGTTTACCTGTACGTATTCCATCAGTGGAGACACTGGTGAGAGCTATAGTGCCAGAGCGTTTTGGGCTTTCTTTTCAATCCGTTATGAAAGGTGATACCTTTTTCCTTCTGGAGCATAAGCCATTTTATATTTGTTTATGCTGTTTTGTGGCCGAAATTAAACATCTGAAAGCTGTTTAGTGTTCAGTCCCATAGTTTTTGTGAAATCTTTAGCTGCAAATGCGAGTCAGTTTGGAATACGCTGTTCCTGTTCCCAGATGAGGGTATGATGAGGCCAACAGACAGTGCTACTTAGGTTAATGTGCCTTCTGTCTGTTCTCTTTCCTTGTAGCCGTCATAATCGTGTTTGATGTGAATGACGTGGGCTCTCTTTACCATGCAAGGTAGGTATGGCAAACACGCCTGCCACAGGCCACCGAAGTGGCTTTCTTTGGGGCCCTCCAGCACAGAGACACAGGGAGATGATGTTAAAACAGTACACATTTATTCCACGAGGGTTTGGCAAGATGGTATAGCCAAATGAGCAGATGTAAAAACCCTGTCATGACAGACAGCTCATGATGTGGGTGGGGATGGCAGATTTAACCTGTGCGCAGTGATTACCTCACTACGCACAGGTGCAGCCACTCCTGTTCCTGGGTCCAATTAGCCTGGCCAATTATCTAATTCTTAACCAATTATCCAATTGGCCAGGTCTAATTAGCTTGACCCAGGGCAGGTGTGGCTGCTTAAACCAGCCATCCCCACACCACAGTAGGGAACACAGTGATCTGATCGACCTCAATCGGTACCACCAGGTCAGGTGGAAGTGGTGCAGCAGACCTGGGTCAAATACGTGTTTATTTTGGATTCAAATACTTTTCTGTGCTCTATTGATCTTTCCTGGTGTAATTGAGCCTGCCAATATGACCAGAAGTCGGGGTTTGCACTTTTTGAGAGTATTTCATTGGTTCCAATACACCAGACATTAAGATCATTAAAGCATAGAAAAGTATTTGAATCCAAAACAAATATGTATCTGACCCAGGTCTGTGGTGCAGTTTGGTGTGCCAGGCCATACCTGTCAGTACAGTGAGTGCCTTTGTCTGTGTTTACAGGCAGTGGCTGGAGGACGCCATGAAAGAGAACGACCCCTCCAGTGTGCTGCTCTTCCTGGTGGGAACCAAGAAGGACCTGAGTGTGAGTGCCCGTCTTAAAGGCTGTGATGCTGGAACGGGCTTGTGCTGTGGCTGTATGGGATGTTCAGATCTTCACCATCTTTGCTCTCCCTCTCTCTGTCCCAGTCTCCTGCCATGTTCTCCCAGATCGAGCAGGACGCCATCAAACTGTCAGAAGAGATTAGAGCAGAATACTGGGCGGTGTCTGCACTGTCAGGTGGGCTACTCTCTTAGACACAAAAACATACAAGTTTCACATCTGGAACATGTGACCGATTTGATTATTTCCGGTGCTGCAGGAGAGGGCGTGAAGGAGTTCTTCTTCCGCGTGGCGTCACTGACCTTCGAGGCAAATGTTCTGGCCGAGTTGGAGAAGAGCGGACCCAGACGCATCGGCGACGTTGTCAGTGAGTATGCTCCCGGAGGCAATACGACCAACTGATGGTCAATGAAATGTTTAATTTCTCATTATGTCCCTTAGCGTGTCGTGTTAAGGGATTTTCTTTTTTTATAAACAGCCCAAGCTATATCCTTTGCTTAAACAGCTGAAACGCTGCTCTGTACTTATTCTGTTCTGGGAATGACATAAACAGACATTTGCCTTACGGACTACATCTTTCTGCTTATGTCGTTCTGCTACAGGAATAAACAGCAATTCCAGCAACTTGTATGCAACATCCCAGAAGAAACAGTCTAACTGTTGCCACTGAGGTTGACTTGTACAGTAACAGAAAGTTTGGCTGGAAATTGCCACAGCAAGGTACTAAAGCACATGGATAACTGCCTTGATAACTGTGTGAGAAATGTTCACAGCAGAGACGCCGTGGAAAAAGCCTCTAAACGAGACCAAATGTAAGTATTACAAAGGGGACTCCACATGGTACGAACAGTGTTATTGTCAGTGAGGAAGTTGTGGATGATTCCCACAAAGGAGCTGGACTTCAACATCTTGGTATATTGCCATTGTATTGGCTGAAAGCTTTCAGCATCATTAGTTTGAATTTCTTCAAAAACAAAGCGCACAAAGAAGAATTACATTTTTTAATGGTATGATAGATTTTATTGTAATGCGTCATGTATTAACGGGACAATCATCTTACTGTTGCAGACATGCTGCTTGATAGCCAAGTATTTTTTGTGCATTTCTCCTTTGGATTTCAGTTAATTTTTTGTGCTTTTAGGTCCCATCCATGTAGTTAATGAGTTAATGACTGCCTTTGAGAATACTCTACTTCCTGGACCATGAGATTCTCAAATACATTGTAATACCAAGGCCTTGTTTTAAAAAAATATATATAAAACAACATGTTCAAGTGGGACCTCACTTTGTGACCAATTAAACACGTACATTTTGAAAAAGTTAGTGTGATGGCCTTACATGTTAGGTTTTGATACAAGGTACAAATTACAAATGTTATATTGTGTTTTAAAAAAAATGGAATTTACCTGTTCAAAATAATCATTCTAGTTTTGACCTCTATGCAATGAATTCAACAACTGTAGTCAGGGCAAGTAACTGTTTGGACTGTATAAGCCTCAAATTCAATAAAGAGTATTTCATAGCATTCTTTCTGAACAGAGTTATGGAGTAACATCAGATTTCCAGAATGTGAGGTTGAATGTCTTTTCTGTGTTGTAGTGCCAATTTGGCTTTTCCAGCATCTCTTTGCTGCACAGGCTAGGAAAGGCCCGCTTTATTCTGATACACACAGGTTCATTCCCTCAAAGGGATCTCCCTGGAGGAGGTGTCTGCCTTCTCCAAGTTACCCTGCACGCTTGTGTGAGAGGCCTGAGTTGACTGAGTCAGGCTGGCCAAGCTGTAGAAGGAGTCCAGGTCCTGGCGGTCTATCTGAGCCTGCAGGTTCTCTGGGATGCAGTGAGAGCACCTGTAGTTATCTTTGAGCCACCGCCCCCCCTCGCTGTTCTCAATGGCAACTGCTGCTACACCTGAAATCAGATATCACAAACGCACACAAATAAAACCCAATGATAAAGGGAGCGCTGCACACTATAGGGTTGAATGACTACAAATATACCTTGACCTTATTTTGCTTGAATTTTTGTGTCATTTGAGAAAAGAATAAATGCAGTTTTGTTTTTTCTCAGCTGCTAAATTATGCAGTCCACCAAAATGAGTAACACTAGACATGGTGAATGTATTAGTGAATGGACTACCTTGTAAATAAATAAAATCATGTGACCTGCATGGATTTAAACGTCTACCCATTATCCTTCAGTTGTTCCTTTATGTACTTGGCAGTCTAGACTAATTGTACAATTGGCTGGCTAATTGTGATGTTTCTAAAATGATTAGTTATTAGTTGGAATGTAAAAGGAAAGAAACTGAATATGGATAGAATGTCAAATGCACACATGACAAAAAGCATGTCTGAGCGAATGAGTGCAACAGTATCAGCCTGATACGCTACACATGGACCGTTTTACTGCACAACTTCACAAGTCACGCGAAGGTGACTGACAAAAACAATCAAACATCTATAAAGGTTTGCAGTCAACACTAAGGGGAATCATCTGCCAGCAAGGGAAAAGACAGCCTTGAGCAGTGGCTGGATTTTACTCAAGATTTAACAGACAACTTTGACAGAAGTATATTTCAACCAACAATTTGTAATATTACAACCCTGACCCACTTCAAAATAAGCCTGTCAGGTTTCTGTCAACCACCTCACAAATTGCATGCACCTGAAAAGAAAGCTGGAACACAGAAGGCAGCAGAAGCTGCATATGGACCAGGTGGTGGGAGTGGTTGCTGTACAACATCTGAGAATTTAACATTGAGTAATTTTTATTCCCCTGACTGGGAATACCTAACTAATCTTAAATAGTCTCTCTCTGTCTCCTGTCTTGCAGACAGTGCCTCTGTTTTGCAGCGGCCACAGCCTGGAATCTTTCAGATTTCAGTGTGTCAGAAAGTGATCAATTACAGCAAATTACCCTAACCCTTCAGATTATTTCAGTAAAGCAGACATGTTCTGTGATAGAGAACCATTTCCAGGAGATCTGTGAAACATGATCTGTGGAGGTGCGGAAGCCAAGGCTTAAATCTGGGAGATTCCCAGAACGGCGCCGTTTGATTTTGCATTGCTTGTACTGACTTGTTGGATATATAAATCCTTATTTAAACCATGAATAGGTTTGTAAAACCCCATTACTCTGCAGTGGTGTGTCATAACTGGAGCCCACCTACGACAGTGGCTCCCAGCTTCTCCACCAGGGAAATGGCCGCCCGCATGGTGCCTCCTGTTTCTATCCACTGGTCTACCAGGAGCACACGCAGTCCTGCCATAGAGAGAGAGGGAGGGAAGGAGGCGAGGGAGAGAAAGAGAGAAAAAACAAGAGTGGGAGGGAGAAGCTTTGTCAAATGGAAGGGAAGGGAAATGCAAAGGTTAAGCAAAAGCCAGAACATCTACACACAGGCACATACATGGAGGCGCTGAGCTGAACTTCAGCAGAGGCATCATCTTTGAGACAAAGGAAACTTCCACAACAAAAAATGAACAGTTCTCTGAGAGAGGGGCAGGCTGTTTGCTGACAAGAGCCACAGGATCCACAGAAACTAGGCTTCAGAATATAGAAATAGACATTTGTTAAATGCTAGGCCAGCCAGACTGACTACTGAGATGACCACTTGCCAGACTTAATTCAGCTGGAAGATTGTAAACATGTAGTCTGGTAATTTGACATGTTATAATGGAGGCTACTAAATTAAGGTATTGTGCACGACTTTGGGGTGTGTTTAGTCTCTTCTGTAGAACTGTGTGTTTTTACATATACACTTGCCTTATGTTTTAAAATAGCTTATTGGTTTATGTTCTTTATAATATTGTGAAAATTTAACATTATTTAGGTGGAGGCTTCAAATAAGCCCACTGGGTTTTCTGCCTCTCCCTGCACTGTATATTATTTGTTATCTTTGTCATTTTTGTGTATTTTTTAAATTGTGCAAAAATAATAAAATTAAAACTCAACTAAAGGCCCATGGCATCAATGCCAGGTGTTAGGCTTGGTTTAATTTTTAAAAACATTATTTTCTCATCAGTAAGGGATCCTTGGGTGCTAGTGTAGTGTGCTGGTTATGGAATAGGCCTTTCCACAGGAGGAAAATTAATTATGTTTTCTCTCAAGTTTCACACTGTAGGTACAGGATACTTCCTGGCTCAATCTTAGGGACATGGGCAGCAGAACACAGGGAGCAGGCCAAAATCAGAGTCACTCCTAATTTAAGTGTTAATGATTTCTTGGTAGCAGACAGATCTGCATCTGCACTGCAGTTACGGATTGCTGGACTGCCCTTTACTGCAAAAATAGTCAGGCCACCAATTCATAACCGAGAATGACAGACATAACCATATCTCGTTACATGAGTGTTTACAGGCACTTAAAATGGTTAGCGAAATGTTTGTGAACTGTATTTCTGTTCCTGGTGTACCACAACATCTGTTGGTTTTCACTGTGAGTGCTCGACTGATCAATTAAACACACAGATGACTCACCAAGTTACTTGGCTCTGAATTACCTGACAATTTTAAGGTGAAAACAAGAACCAGCGGACCATTTGGTTCTCCAGCATCAAGGCTAGGGATCCTTGGTCTAAGGGGCAATGGGCCCTCTATATTATTACATAACATTACAATCACTTTGCAGAAGCTCTTATCCAGAGCAACGCACAGAAGTGATGAACATCAGTGTAGCTCTCAAGAATACAAAGATGCATTATCAAGAGGGCACGAAGAAGGCACAGAAACCCATTAAAAATCTACGATGTAATGTTAACTTTCATTTTTGACAGGTCAAGTGGTTATGCCGTTGGCCAGTCACACACCTGGTCTTAGCACATCCTTCCGCACCTCCATGAGCTTGTCCTTGCCGGAGTAGTCACTGTACGGCTGGCACTCTGTCTGCACACACAGGTGTCCCGCTTTACGGATGGCCAAGAAGCCCTTACACAGAGTAGTGGCCACAGCTGATCCTGACAACCATCAAAAGAAACCAGCTCCTTTCAACTTGAGACCCAGAAAACCAATCTCCCCCCTAACCCTATATATGACTTAAATTTCTCTATGAATATTGAAATGATATGGTTAATCACTTTGATATGTATGGCTGTGACTGGAGATAGAATGTGATTATGCTACGGGATTGGTATGCCTAGAGCAAAAGAAAAAGAAAACATCAGTGCGAAAATCAAGTTACCCTGTTTCTGTCACACTGTGAGTACTGCCCCTGCTATTTCTGGAAGGCGTGGCAGCTAATATTTAAATTTAGGGTCTTCTGAGGTTTCACATTCTACTGTGTAAGCTTCTTTTCTGGGATATTAATAAGGCACCAAGTGGAGTTCAAGGGTTCTGACTCTACGGACAACAGACAAAAAACAAGGGACCAACTCATGCATGAGTTCTTTTACCCAGGATGAATCCCATGGCATCAATGCCAGCCACCAGGTCAATGGATTCATTCTGGAATGGCTGGATAAGATCCTTCACACAGTCTGACAAAGCCTAGACCAAACACAGAACATACAGCACTGATCCCATTTCGTCTTTAGAGCAACCAACCATCAACACTGAGGGTAGTACAAGACTCTTTACCACTATCAGTTATATCAGCGGGTGGATGGCTGAGCTCTAATAATGTATCCAAGTCATTTAGCAGCCACTGAGGCAGATTAGCCTAATTGTATAGAGTAATAAAAACATAAATGAATACACTGTAACCACTTACAATTAGTAAATTACTCATACACAATTATACAGTACATAATGCAATGAGAAAACACACCACAATTATATGACATGAAGAGTAGTGTGCCCACTCACTCCTCCCTAAACAGGTCTCTCAGTATATGAACAGCAAACGCACTAGCATTCTGCGGTACATTTGGCAAAGCAAAAGCAAACCCTGTACCAATTACCTGGTGATTGCAGTAAAGTCTAGATGGGTCCAGCCAGGCAAACTTATTTCCCTTTGTATTCGGTGCCATAAGCAAGAGGTACCAACCCCTCCCTCTCTTCTTCGGAACAGACAATGCGTCCATTCTGACTGTCTGGAAGGACAGATTGAGCAGGCGTTAGGCAGGGAGAAAGAGTGACACAGAGCAGGTGGATCTGTTGCCATATTTATCCAGTCAGGGAGGAAATTCCATGTGGCTGCACTCCAACAAGCAGGTTAGTGGATCTGGGCTGTAGTACTTGGTACCCCATTACCTCTGCCCTGCAATATCTGGACATTTATGCCATTAGTACTGAGCTGCAATATCAGAGCTGTAGTTAAGTTCCACAGTGCTGCTGCCTTTGTACCACACACAATGTGCAATGCATGACAAGAAATGTGCTAATACAGACACATTATTAATGTTAACCAATCACTGAGTATACTGTAACCAAAACATTTCAAAATGTTACCTTAACTGTCACTTAAGACTTTAAGCTAAATTGTTGATAACAAAAATGTAAGAATTGTAACAGAGTCTCAAAAGAACCTTAAGTTAATGAAGCCCATTGGAAGAAGTGTTGTAAATAAATACTGCAGTGCATTACAAGTATAAAACATTAAATTGTATAAAAATGTTGTACTGGCATATTTATACTTACAGCAATATCTTGATTCAGAGGCTGTGAACAGCCAGATTTTAAAATATAAGTCTGTTGAATAACTTTCAGCTGGAGCTGGTAGGTTGCTTATTTACTTTGCCCTCAGTGGATAGACAAACAGCAGTACAGTGGAGCACAGTCGTTCTGGGTCTGGGAGAGTAATTTATTTGGTTTCTACAGAGCCCCCTCTAACACAGGCTATGGGCCAAACCCAGCCCACTTCCATTAACTGTTTTGTTTTTCCCCGAAAACAAACGAATGCATGGACTGTCGATACTCATCTTTGAAGTCATTCATCTTATCATATGGCCTGCAAAACGAGTGAGACTGACCTTAACTTAAAGTATGCAGTTCCAAGGGTAAACACGGCTCACAGCATTTTTGTACCACATTCGAGTATAGAAAGAATTTAATCATTCAGAAACTTTCATTGTGCTTCGGAGCGACAAGCGACCTACACACGGAAGACCATTGGTGGGCGCGAACCTCATCCTTTCTTCTGGGAGCTGGTGAAGTCATGATTTAGGCCGAGTTAGCTGCACGTGTTATCCGGATAGCTTGCTCTGTTCGCTGAACTATACCACAATATCAAGATATCTCGTTACATATACGCTGAAACATACGATGGATCATATCGAAAAGGAAATTACAGGAACGGCGCAGCTTAATGTTAGATAGATGCACGTTACTCAAGTAAGTTAAAGTCATTCATCACCACTTGCCGACCAGCTAATGTTAACTGATACTAGCCAGCTAAAAACATTTTAGGGAGATTTAAAAAGCGACGTAAGTATTTCTATTTCAAATACAAAATCTGCAAATGCATCAGTTTCTTTCCCCGATTGCCTAACTCACCCGTGTAATACGTAACTAAGAGTACTGTGACTCGTATAAATGATTGGTGACTTGTCTGAGCATTTCTCCAGAAAAGGGAAAGGATTAGCTACCCGCGTGTCATTGTTTAGTAGAAGTAACTTCTCCCGAGTGGTTCGTAGAACTAACGCAGACCTCATCCTAGTGTCGTGGGATCAGTTTGGGTGGTTTAACAGATGCCACCTCCATCCTAAATTTGTTCGTGCTTGTTATGTAGTGAACTATTCCTCAAGTATACTTTGGCTGATTTGACTTGGCCTACATACCATAATCGCCTAGCTAATTTTTTTTATTTTTTATTCCTGTAGCATACGCAAGTTACTGTAGTCTTATTTGGGAACAATTGGTCCTCGATGCAGTGTTAAAATTGTGACACTTATAACAAGTTACTATCCACGCAGACTGGGCCTACACGTTTGGAACTTTTGATCCCTTAGGCTTTAATTCTACAGTGAGTTTCAGACCAAAGTGGAAGTGCAATTCTTCAACAAGTAGGCTATACGAAGTAGGCCTACGTGCGTTTGTCTGTGGTTTAAGGTACTGTCACACGCAGTTAGAAAACAAACATCTCTGGATGCATTTGTATGTGCTATCAGGCCCACATTAGGAAGTCTTTGAGGTGACCAAACATTTAAAAACTCCAAATCAGAGACGAGATGACAAAATCTAGAAAATCCAAGCCACAGTTAAATGTAGCAAAACTTGGGTAGCAGTCTTGGCTTGTGTATTTTCTGTGAAACATTTGTGAGTTTTGTTGTGAATCTGCATTTTGAAAAATTGGTACATAAAAACTTAAAATTTTTTAGATTTACATAATGTATGTGTGGGTGTGAGTAACCTAGGTTTTTAATGTTTTTCTGGGATTAAACATAGGTCTGATCAAATATGCCATTTTTAGAATGGAATTCTAGGGTACAGAACAAAGACTGACAGCTTTACATGGATTGTGCATTTACACAAGTTGGCTGTGTGTGTAGGATCTGTACAATTACCGAAATGGGATTTAAAAAGAATACATATTGTGATCGTGTCATCTTCCACACAAATTTGACCCCAAAAAGGCCACCCTTAATGTAGAGAGTACTATAAACATTTTGGAAGTCACATGCTTGTGACTGATTGTGTTGAAGTGAGATGACAGTTTTGCAAACCACACAAACAGAAAATGAAAGAAGCAAAGGAAAACAATTTTAGTTTCTGTGGTATTGCAGGAACCTGCCACAAATCGGTTTGATATTAGGAGTTACTACAGATATTTTGAGGTCCCTTTAGTAAGATTTGCTTAATACAGTACCTTAGAAATAGGCCTACTTAATTGCATAGATCAGTCGTCATTATTTAAACAAAAAGAAGCATTTGCTTCTGTGAATGTTCAAATAGCAATGCCATATCAAGCCGGTCTCATTTGAATCAAAGTCCAACTGGCCTCATAATTAAATATTTTATGCCTCAAGGCTACAGTTGAAGGGTCACTTCCTTGTTTTAACAATCCATTTAAAAAAGGCACCACAATAACCAGCACAGAATAAAAAGGTGCGGAACTTTCCCGTTCCGGTCATATCCTTTATCATCCAAGAGGTTGGGATGACCGTGGCATAGAGTGCGTCAAATTATGCGGGTGAGTAAATTTCCTACATTACCCCACTATCAGCTCAAGAATAAACCATCGCAACCGCATGATCACCACACACCACAAACCTCAGAGCACAACCTGAGGAAATGCATTTAAACGCACGGCTGGAAAAAATGACCAGAAGCTATTTGGTATTTTTCCTTTTTTTTAATCAAGAGAAAAGCAAATCAGCAAGATGATGCCACAGCAACATTCAATCACTGATGGGAATCATAAGTATTATGTAATAATGACAAATACAAATCCAGGCCACAGGTGTGTGGCTTTTTCACTCTACAAAAGCAGAAAATCCACATTCACAGCTTTTACTGTGTATATGAATAATCAGAGCAGTTCTTGAGTAGTGATAGTTCAAAACGTGCGTTTACTGTGATTCTTGCCAAAATTAAGATGGAATAAACTTAACACCTTCAAGTCACTTTGCTTAAATGTTAAAACTCAATGATAGAAAAAAAAGGTAGATGAGACCTTTTAGGGTAAGGGAGGAGAACACACTCAAAATGGTGGATTTCCACAAATACAGTATATTCCATCTATAAAACTGTCAAGAAAGCCGAAGGGCCTAAAAGTTACACATACATAAAAAGATGAAAATCTGAATTGCTGTAAAGGAAAGGGAGTAAGTAAACACAGTCCTCAGTGCTTTCTCCCTGATTTTCCATGTAAGATGGGCTTTGCCTGAATCGCCATGGTAACGCATTCCGTGGTTAGATTCTAAGCAACGGGCTGAAATGCAGCCCTGTGCTCCCCCCACTTAACCAACAAGGAGCGTGTTCGTGCCGACAGACCTTTAGTATTAGCAACACTGTCCGAAAGATAAACGGTTAACACAAGGCCAAGGTGCACACGTTTCACACGGGAAAGAGCAAGAGTGTTAATGACGTTCACAAGCTTCTAGGAGCAGGGCTTCAGTGTTTACACCAGTGCATAGTATGTTACAGCGACACGTCCCAGATTTAAGTTTATAATGGAAAATAAAGGTTTTATTTGCTTTGATGCATGCATACAAAACACAGACAGCTTTTCCCCAATTGGCTTAGCAAAGCAGAAGGACGTGTCGTTAGTATCTACCACCCTGCTGTGGTTGGTGCTCACAGTGATGGCAAGCTAAGGGAGACTTATTGAACATCGTACTGCAATACTGTACAACCTCTTCAAACAGTCAAGATGATTCATTTAGTCAGCAGTTCCTCCTAATTATTATTTTTTTCTCAAAAAAAAAAAAAAATCCTTTTCTTGATTAAAAGTAAAACCCAAATGACAAACTTTCACCGTAGGTCCATTTCCTAAATCTGTTTGTCTGCCCATCTGAAATGTTCATCTGTATCTCTACATCATGTTAGCTCTTTGCTCCAGTACTGTTATCACAAAATAAAGTAGCTTTGGGTGCTGAGGAGAGAGAGAGATGGTGAGTGCATAGGGGCACTGGGCCAGGTGGGGCCGTGGGGGACAGACGGGTTTTGTTTTTGGAGGGGGGGTAGGTTTGGGGGCGACGGGACTATCGGTCCATCTCATCCAGCAGGGGCGTGGCGTCCCCCGCGATGGACATGGGTGTGCTCTCGATCATGGGGCTGGGCGAGGGGCGGGGTGTCATCCTGGGCTTCTGCTTTTTCCGCTCGGCCTCTTTCTCCTGCAGCCACTGCTCCGCCATCTTCCCCCAGTCCACTGCCGTGTGAGTGTTTGTCCTGCAAGGCGGGAGAGGACAGAGCACTTTCAGACTGGCCGCAACACAATGCGAATCACTCTATAAATGTCTACCATGCGCAAGCTCATCGTCAGCCCATATTTATCTGTTTTAACAAATAATTTACATTTTTTAATGGACAGTTAACTACAGGAGTTTGCAGAACCCTGCTTCTGAAGAGCCACATGGTCTTCTGGTTTTTCTGTTACTCAGCACTTAAAGCAGTTGATTAAAACCTGGTTTTGATGGATTAGAACTGGTTGCCAATTTTAAGGCAAAAATAAGAACCAGCAGACCCAGAGGCTCTCGAGAACCCTGGCTCACAGTTTTATTAAATCCATTTGTAATGAAAGATTAACTAAAATAATTGAGCTTGAGCATCTTGCAAGGCTACAGGAGCAGTAATCCCCCAAGACTTGAGCCTACTAGCCCAGTGCCTGAAACCCAACACCACCCTGTGTTCCTGGCAACATTAAGGTTTGATGTGCTTACTTTGGCTGTGGCGTTCTGACGCGGGACGAGGACGAGGAAGGGGTGGAGGAAGGGTGGTGCCCGTGCGAGGACTGGGGGGTGCTGCTGGGGTACTGGGGCGTTGTCATGGCCTGTTGCTGGCTGGGGGTGGTGTACGAGTAGCTGGGGGTCATCAGGGGCGTCGCGATCGGCTGTTGGGCCGGAGTGGCGAAAACCTGAGGAGAGAGCAGGGCGTGAGAGGGCGGCCGTGTGGAGGGACGTGAAGATTAAACCAGCTCGCCCTCTGGGCAAGGCCTCCTGCTGAGGGACATCCCATACACACACATAACACAGTGGCTTATGCTAAAAGAACGGCTGGTGTTAAGTAGAGCGGTTAAGAACAGCCAACCGAGGTGGAAGCCCAAGGAAAGGGCTTCGCGCTAAGTGAAGAGGAGAGGAGAGGAGCGCCTGCGAGACGTACGTGGTAAGCACTGCTGCTGCCGCCGCCCCCGCCGCTGCTCCCGCCGGTGTAGCCGTACTGGCTGGACGCCCACTGCGCCGGCGTGGAGTTGGGGTTCTGCCCTTGTCCTGTCACCGCGGCGATGGCGTTGAACATCTGGGAGGTCATGTTCCGGGGGAGGGAGCTGACCGCTCGAGTCAGGTCTGTGGGAGGGTGGGGAGGGGCACAGAATTAAGAGCAGAAATGGAGTCAAAATAATAGAAAAACAGGACATCCATTTCACCAAATTCAGGCTACTCACTTCCTTTGTACAGTCCATGCAACACCTCCTATAAGAAGTCCCCTCTTCCAAAAATCACAGTCGTTCAACATTATTTTTCATCTGGCTGATCCAATAATTACCTACTAATATATATATATATTTTTTAAACCAAATTCAGGCCAATCAACTGAATATAAATGATTAGAGACAGGCTGTACATTGCATACTGTGAAAGCAGAACTGACCTGCGATGTTGATGTTAGCAGGTGTGGCATTGACTGATGCCGGCGTTCGCGTTCGGCTGCTGCTGCTGGGCGTGATGCCTGTCAGACGACAAGGAGGACGGTCATTTTTTTCCCTCTGTATTAACATTAGTACCTGACCCACCGGGCAGTTAAACACTGAGACTGGCGGTGCATACCTGGCACTGGTTCCTGGTAATGGTCCTTGAACCAACGGAAGAGACCGTTTACTGTGGGGAATATCTGGGATCTGTATCTGAAGCCATCGGGGGTGATGGTCACAAACTCAACCCTGCAGAACACATCAGCGTATGGGGAGACATTAGACAAAGAAAAAAGAACGCCTATTGCGATTACATTTTCTAATGGGGAAAAATAATTGACTTTATATTTTTGACCACATTGTTGCAGTTGACTTTCATTGCAATGGGTGGTTGAAACACCTACACTGGAGCCAACCGCACTGGAGCTAGTGAGCAACTTCTCTCATCAAGACAAGGAAGTGAGCTCGAAAAATGAAGCCCGGTTTTGGCCGCTTGGTCTGGACTTGAACACCCATGAAGGCTGCTGCCTCTACTACATGAGCTGCGGTGGAACAGCTTTTCAGGTCATGTATTACAGGTAGACCCCTTCTAGGTTGTTCAAGGTCAGACGCACTGCTGACACAGTGCTGGATACTCTAGTCTGTAGGTAAGGGGGAGCAGAGATGGGCTGAATGGCCTGCGTTCTCATGTATATTGCAAAAAATGGAAGCATTCCAAGTTGCACAGTGTAAAGATGCTGCTGCCGACCCACTGCACACTCTGACACATTGAATGGTGGATAATCTGCAAGGGAGAGGTGGTAACCTTGGTTTCCCTCGGGGCTGGTAGCCCAACAGGAACTTCCCTGGTAGGTCCTTGCAGGCAGACACATAGTAGGGGATAAACGTGGGCTTTTCCTTTTTAGCTTTCACCAGGATCTCCTCCATTTTCTACAAGATGAAGAAAAAAAACAAATCGGTTCATGCCACTTTCCCCAGAGACCCATTGCCAGCGGACCTGAATACCAAATCTGAAACCCCACTCAGCAGAGAACATGTTGAAATGGTGAGGGTGAAAAAAGAAAAGCACTAATATGGTTTAAGACATTCATCTCACGCAAACACACTCACACACAGGCAAACATGCACAGGCAAAAAACGCACACACACAAAGCTCTGTTTAATAACACTGAACTCAACAAACCTTTCTGTCTCCGCCATTACAGTCCTGGAAATACTTGTGGCCGAGGAGGTCGCGTGCAAACGCTGCCATTGGCTGAACGTAACGAGCTGTGATTTCGTCCAAATCTTCAAATTCCTACAAAGGCAACGAGAGGGGGACAAAATGGAGAAGGGAGAGAAAATTATGAAATAATAGTAAACAAAAGGTATAATGCACACGTCTATTTTAAATATGTGGAATTTTAAGAATGTCATTTTAATTTATTCATTTTTCATATATACATATTGAGGCTATATCTCAATATCAGCTATCAGCAATACTTTGTACATTTTGTGTTGTAATACCCTTTCTGACCTCAATAACATTCTATTTCAGTATATAAGGATAAGTTGAATTTCCATAAGGATAGGGGACAGTGTGGTGCCTTTGTCTCAGAGGACACAGGAAGTGAGTGTAGACAGGAACTTGAGCACCATGCCCACCTCGTTATTGATCCAGAGGGTGTGCCCCAGGCTGAAGGCGTTCTCCTTGCCCTCCTCGCGCACGTCCACGTGCTGGTAGATCCCGTCGGCCACCTTCCAGGTGACAGTCAGGTGGTTCTCCCCCTTGCTGCTGGGCCGGATGATGACGTCGCCCTGGTCCATGGACTCCATCATCTTCTCCGCCTGCTTGAAGTTGATGTTGTGGAAGGACGGGTGAGCGATCACCCTTTTGATGTAGGCTGAGTGGGGAAAGGAGAACAAAGACAGAAAAGCTTAGCGCTTCCATGCCTGGTTTAATCCACCAACTGGCTAAAGCACTCCTCACTTCCAAGGCCTTAAAGTGGATGCAGACTAAAAGGAAATTGCAGTAATGTGCAGACACATTCCTCCAGCCCTGGATGAGATCCCTGCTACAGGCCGTATTAGTGAGGGATGAGGAAGAGAACGGCTTCATTGAACGTACTGGTGCGTTGCTGCTTCTTCTTCATCTCCTCTTCCTGCTTCAGGTCCTCCGCCTCGGCGTCAAAGTCATAGTACGTGTCCTTGGGCAGCTTCCACTCATTGTTCTTGTCCATCAAGTCCGACGTTCGGCAGGTGAGGTCCACGCTGAACTTCTCGATGTCGATCTTCATGATCCGGCAGTGGACAGTCATCCCAACCTGTCATAATACAGTCAAGGTTACTCTAATGTAGCCAGCAATCAAACTCGTCAGTCTGGGATATTTTTTTTGGATACAAGATTACTGGATCCAAACAAGCAAATGTGGTAAAGGTATAAGTGAAAAAGAGCAGCACACCAATAACCCCCAGATTAACCAAGGATAATAAAATGGGGACAAGACAGTCAGAATGTCTCATAGAAAGAAAACAACAGAACAATACAGATAGTGATTGATGGATACTTTCTGACTATACTTTCAAGATCCCTGTGGGAATTACCAAGAAGTATCCACCAATCAGTCGTTTGATTCATAGTCATCAACGTACTCAGTGACTAGTTTGGAGGCATGCGCTGATTAGTCTACATTTTGGGTGACAACATGACCTTCCCATCCCTATTTAATTATCCCCAGATTGCACACCTTCCTCAGTGCTATACAGGTAACTTGCACATGAGCACAGGGTGTTACCTTTACTCTCTCCTCAGGGTGCTTCACCACTTTGTCGCTGAGGAACTTGGTGGGGATGAAGCCGGTCACGCCGTTATCCATGCGCGAGCGCACGCCGATGGCCTGTCCGGGACAGGAGCCGCTGTCGAAATGATTCCACACCTGCGGGGGAGAGGGAGGACGAGGACGAGGTCATTCTCACTGGGAGATAGCCTTCCTCTGGGAGCAGCACTCAGGTACTTTAACAATGAATACCACCACCCGCTTAATGGAAATGACTGCAAATGGCAGGATTCATTTAAGAAACCGAGTTATACTAACATTAGCTGAGTTAATGGAGTGAGCCGAAGACAATGACAAAAGTTAATTCACTTCTGTGAAAATGAAAAGCATGAACATGAGGAGCTGCCATATGATGTAATATGTGGTTCACAAAAGCAATATTTGCGAGCCTGTTTCTTTGGGCTGTTTGTCCCCAGTGGTTTGTTGCCATGTATGTCAATATGTCACTTTTTTGGGGTATTGGGTCAAGACTCAACTCTACCGACCACACTGATCTCATCACACAACTTGGTTCCTCTGCTAATTTAGCAACGACCTATCAATCAACTGGCCAAGCAGTTCTACCCATGTGACACCAGGTTTAACTTGTCACAGCACTGTCAAACACTGAATGTATTTCAAAATCCAGAGGAATGTCACAGAACTGCCAAATCCTCATATATTTGGAGAATGACATATTACTCGTCAACAATTATGGTTTATGCTTTTTGTGCTTTCACTCTCCCTGGGTATAATGACAATAAATTTGAGATGAGTGGAAAAAGGAGACTTCATCGCGTTCAATGACACCATTCATTCAGTCAGACGCACACAGCCACTCACTGGCGTTCCCCACACACAGGACGGGGTGGCGTTTACCGCACACGCGGCGCCAGGGGCCTGGGCATGGCGGTCTCACCTCGCTGAGCTCGGGGAAGTTGTCCTGCTGGCAGAAGGGGCACTGCCACAGGCCCGTCTCGTCATTGCGAATGGCCTGGTCGTAACTCTCCCCCTGGGGGCGCCGGTGAGCTATGCCCGTCACCACGCTGGTGATCAGTTTACCTGCGGAGGGACGAGCGGAAGTGGAGGAAGCATGTGAAGCACATGGAGAAACAGAACTCGCTACTGTTCTCAAATCTAACGGCAGAAGCAGAGTTTTTGAACCCAGTTAATTTCGCTACACAGGAAAGAAATTAGATGCTGCCCACACACTGAATGTTTCATCTCGATTAATCTACTGCTTTGTCTTTATGAAAAAAGTGAATGAGCTTGGTAAATCATGGTAAATACAATAATAATATAAATATATGACTGGGTTGCTCCATACCCATGTTTGGTGACTGACATGTAAGGCTACAGGTGCTTACCGATGTAGAAGGTCTCGGGTGTCTCCTTGGTGAGCAGGTTAAACACCTCCTCGGTGTTGGGGGGCCGGTAGGGGGCCCTCAGGTCTTTGTACCTGCAGCTCAGCTCGGCACGGATGTCGTACAGGGTAATGCCCTTGTTCCCATAGCCCTGAGAACGCAGCGCACAGACGGTAAAGATACTACAAAGTCAGTTCACATCCATTGCCACTAGGGGGCATGCTGCCCATTTAATCGAAAAATAGAACACACCAACTTAGTTCCTTTAGTGTGTCCTCAGTGAGGGGTTTTCTGTTTTTAATGTCTAGTTAATTTTCTTGAAATAATCAAAACATAAAAGCTAATATAACAAATTTATTAAGAGAATTATCTTTAAATAACGTCAGAAAATGTTTTTTATTCTTAATTACAACTGATTAAAAAAAAAAAAGACTAAAGAAAGCATTGCAGTTCTTTTCCTTTTGCAGTGGCTAAAAAATCAAGTTTACGTGGCTTTCCAAACGTGGATTTGGAAAGCCATTACTCTGGAGACTCAAGATTTTAAATCCTCAAAGTGAACTTCAAGTAAATATCCATATAGAACGGACACACCATGTCACCCCTCCAGCTCTTGCATTTTACAAATAACTTGCCTTTACATAAAAAGGCTTAATGAAGACTCTAAATAGGTGAGGCTTAAATAGCAGCCCACAGATATTCTAGAACTCGGTAGTTCACACCAATCGCATTTTCGTTTTAGTCTTGTTGGCCCATGATCTGGCTCCTCCTCCCCGCCTCCCTCGCTGCTGACCTGTCTCTCCAGCTCCTCGGCGAAGGCGTCCAGGTCCAGGTCCTTCAGCCTCTCCGGGTTCTCCAGGATCTCCTCCAGCGCCCCGGCCGGATTGGCGTCCTCCGCCGACTCGTCGTACTCCAGGGCGTCCACCGCCATCTTGCGGGCCCACTCGTACGTCTCGGGGTGCACGCGCGACCCATCCAGAACCTCAATGTAGGAGTCCGTGCTGCACGCGAAAACGAGCAGATAAGGTTACCACGGAAACTGCTCGTCTTTACAACAGACGTAATGACTGGGCTCTGCTTCAGCCAGCTGTTCTCTGTGGCCTCAGATGTCTGAGCAGGGATTTGTAAAAAACCTAAAACGCTATCATGGTAAGAATATATAGTAATACAGCCTTAAATATGTTCTAATATACAATAATTTCAAATGCATATGAATTATCAAGTAACATTCTGAAATATAAGGATTTCACCAATAATCTGTTTAACAGATACAGAAATATACAGGCTAGGATGACTAAAAGGATGTTAGCCAACACAATTTACTGCAGTACGATTATAAAGGGGAATGTGAAAAATGACATCATGGCCTGATCTCTCCAGCCCCCCGCACGTGGCCCGGGTTCTGACCTGTCTCCTAGAGACGCCGTGTCGATCTTGATGAAGCCGGCGCAGTTGATGAAGACCTTGGGCCCCATGTGGCACATGGTGACCAGCTGGGTCCGGTTCTCCAGGCGAGTGTTGTTCTGCTTCAGGATCTGATTACCGAGCAGAGGGGACATTTTACAGATGCATCCCACACCCTGACAGATAAGAGCTAAAGATAGTGACATCCATACTGCCAGAGTGCAGAGGGTGCATTTATTAACATTTTGAAACTCAAAATGGTTGATTTTAATAAGCTAATGCTCTATGCTTGTGTTTCTGAGACATTTATTTACCCAACAACTGTGACTTAACAAAATGAGGTCAGTGTTTGCAAAACAAAACAGCTCAGAAAGCACAACAGACATTAATCGTGAACATCCCTCTTCAAATTGTAATTTGATGCATTGTGTGTGAATCCCATACATGATTTTGCCAGCATAATTAAAAATGCATGTCTCCATTTTCCAAAGTACCTTCTCTGCAACGAGCTGGTTGAGCTAATTAATTAATCTGCGTCAAAAGCTACCTGCTGGCTGCTACCTGATGGCACTAATTCCCCGGATAAGAGAAGGGTGTGATTATTATGACAATTTCACATTAAGAAATATAAACATGTGTACCTATAAACTCAGTTTCTTCATTTGCCAGGAGAGTTGATGAAGGAAATTGCGTGCAACAAGTCATCCACTATCGTTTTCTGGTGATGCTGGTTCCCACTCCAGCAGCTGTGCTAGCGGAGGATGTAGGGTGGGGCTCACCTTGAGCAGGTGGGAGCCCTTCCGGGGCCCCAGGCCGCAGACGTACTGCACCAGGCTCTGCGTGTAGGGGTGGGCGATGGCCCGGTTCACGTCCACGCCCACCTCGTTCACTCGGTTGATGAACTCGCAGTACAGGGCGTTCAGCAGGTCCTCCTTCACCACGTGCTCCTGAGGAAGAGACGCGCGGTCACATGACACAGTTTAGGGACTAGATGCAATGTGCACAGACTGACAAACTCAAAATGCAACATCCCTTGTACCCTGTAACAGACTTACAACACTTCTATCATAAGAAGCAGTACACATAATGGTTTCCATTGGGTAAAATGAGACCCACCTTCTCAGTCTTTCTATGATTACATTGTATGGTTCAGTCTAGGCCAGTGGTCTCCAACCCTGGTCCTGGAGAACTACAGGGTCTGCTGGTTTTCATAGTGACTCTGCACTTCATGAATCAATTAGAGCAGTTGATTACACAGTTAACTCAACTCATCTGGTGTCTTGGGTCTCAACTGGGTGCTGATTTTAAGGTGAAAACAAAAACCAGCAGACCCTGTAGCTCTCCAGGACCAGGGTTGGAGACCACTGGTCTAGGCTAACAAGACTTAGTGTCAAATGGCATTAGGATGGAAACTATCTCTGGCTTTCTGAAACACTGGCAGCAGCTGTAATGCAGGAAATTGATGAAGGTTAAGTGTTACCTGAAGGGGGTGGAGCTTGAGACACAGGATGTCCTCGTCGCTGCTGCACACCTGGGCGTACTCCACCAGGGGGTCCTGGATCTTCCGGGCCACAGACACCGCCTGGCGCAGGAGGGGCGGGTAGTCCCTGAAATCCGCCTGGAACAAACGTGCCTAAGCTTAGACCTGAGCTTGTACACACATTTCCCTGCCCCAGGGATAAAGGTGTTCATGGGGAAGGGGAGTATGGTTGTCGAGGTTACCTCAGACTTCTTGCTGTTCATGTACAGCATGGCCAGCTCGTTGTCCACCAGCTCCACCCCCACAGGCGGGAGGGAGGCTTCCTGCTCCAGCTCGCTCACCGTGCGCTTGATGTCCTCCATCACCATGTGGGCGTCCCTGCGGGCAGAGGGGTGGGGGAGCACGGTTTGGTATGGACCAGCAGTGCGGGGGTGGGGGGGGGGGGCATCCCTAGCCATCCTGTGACCTGGCGAGCAGAAGAGCAGCTTACCTGTTCTCCCCTGCCACCGCCACCACGTGCGGCTTCTTGCTGATCAGAAACTTCTTCAGGTTCTCGATGTCCTGCAGCTGAGGGCAGAGAATGAGAGCATCCATCTGGAACTTGTACAGCCACACACTTATCCCTGCTCTCTACAGAGAGGGTCTGACACTCTGCTGTTCCACTGCTCACGGTAATCCATGTTGGTAATAATCAGTTTTAAGCGCTATGCACTGGGGTGTAATGATGCATTGATCCGGATTACTGTATGCATTCGAAGGGCAACGATCCGATCCAATCCAATTGATACAGCATGCAAAAATTGATCTGTATAGTTATGAATCATGGCAAAATATTTATTTATATGCCTATAATTATGGCAGTTAGCACTCTAGCAATAGTGCAAACATTATGGACTCAACCTCATCACTCATGCTAGTGCACTTTTTCCTTCTGTTAAACATGAAATGTTACACACACAAGTGACGAGAACCATTAAAGTTGCATTTCCTTGCATGTTTTCATACATCCATTTATAAATATGGTAAAGCAATAGGTCATGCTTCAGAACCTGTATTAGATGTTTTTTTATTTTCACCAGATTGCTGAACTAAACAAATTTAGCAGGGCTTCTAAAAATCTCATTTTTCATCTGACATTCCATAAACGATATTTTCCCCTCCAAAACAGCATGTACCCTTTACCTTCTTCTCCCGCTCATCCTCTCTCCAAGCGTTCCTCCTCTTCAGGAAGTAGGGAAGCCGCAGGAAGTCCACCACCTCTCCTTCACCGTTGATGAGGGAGCAGAACACTGGGGTGTCCCTGTCAGAAAGAAAAAAGAACGATCGTCCCATTTCACACCAGCGAAACGTCACACAGAAACGACCAGCAGAAGCCTCTTTGAGGAGCCGTCCTGCAGGACACGCCATGAGAGCGAGCGGCTGAGAGAAACGGTTCAGCGTGTGGCGTGTTCATCCCACGGAGAGCGACAGAGAGGCGGGGACGGGGGCTCTACCTGCTGGAGGCGAAGGCCACGCCCAGCACGCGGATGCCCTTGCCCTGGCTCTCGTCCATCAGGTCATCGTCCTCCTCCACCTGCTGGTCGGGCTTGTAGGGCGCCACCTTCAGCCAGTTGTACAGCTTCCTGCAGCAGCCCTGTGGAGCAGCGAAGGACTGGTGTGACGCTGTGGACCCCAGCCTACATCAGAACTGTGAGCAGCCACAGCTGCCGGGTGGCTCGTTCCGTTAAGGCTGTGATGCATGGAAGACCCCCATGGACTCGGATAAACTACGGCCGGTAGCTCTATAGGGCGGTGAGCAATTGTCGCCCAGTGTATATGAGGGTTCATTCAGTTAGGGGGTCTGCATTTCATCACTCAGTGACCCCCCGTTGGTCGATCGGGCACCCTCAGATTGCATGTCAGAGCCGCATATGAGAGGTCTTCCTCAGACTGTTCTGTGTGAGCTTGGCTGTACTAGTCGGTGGTGTGAAAGGAAGCAGCTGGCGACACCATGCATTTTGGAGGAGAACTGCGGTTGTCTCCATTCTCCCGAATAGGCAGTGGGGCAGACTGAACATTGCAAATTAGGGTGGGAATCTGATATACGCAGGCCGACGCTGGATGCCAAATTAATGTATAAAAGAATTATAAAAAATAAAATCTGTGACCTGCCAACATCTAAACATACTTCACATTTATTTGCTGAGCAGATAAGCCTAGAAAAACATAAGAAAATACAGTGCTCGCACACTATTCTCAGTAACAACAAATTCAATTGCGTGACACTGCAATCCAAGCTTATCATAATATGATAATGGAAAGACAATGCGTCCAAACAATATATATACGTAACAGACATGCTAGCAGTTTACCTTCCCTAAATATCTACCATGTTTAATCACAGAACATAACCCCTTCTCTCCCCAAAAATCATACAAATGTACTGAACCGCTGTGACGAGAGAAACATATGGTTTGTGGCTTCAGCCCAGCCCAGCCCTGTTACCTTGACGATGTTCTCCTTGGCCTCGGCGATCAGCTTGTTCTTGAGCTCCTTGGCCATCTGCGGGTAGAGGAACTGCTGCAGGGCGCGCTCGATGGCCAGGGTACGCTGCCTGTTCCACTCCTGCACCTGGTGGCTGAACTCGTCTCTGTAGTAGAACTGCTTGATCTCCTCGAAGTAGGTCTGGTCGCCCCCGTACCTGCCCGCCAAACGGACGAGACACGCACGAGTTGGCTACCCGCGGAGAGTGCTTCACTGAAACTCAAACACTATACGTCTACGCTCCCTTTTTTAATACCCCCCAGAGTCTTTTTCACAGGTGACCAACACCAGATTTGTGCACTTAGACAAGCTGCATACTAGAAATGCAAGATACGACATTATATGCTGAAAATGCCAGTCATCAGCGATATGCTCAGCAAAAAAAAAAAAGAAAAAAGTGTGGCATGTGAAATCCAGGTGTACAGACAAGTCATACACAAGCTGAAATTGATAAATATGACAAGTGAGCTGTCATGTAAATTTGAACTTAAGAGCAGTTTCTGTGAAACCCTTTTCTGCTTACATATTCAGCACAAAAATGATTTTCATGTATCAGAACTGTCAAAAATAAAATTTTTGATTTTGGCGAAGGAACCGTAAACCTTCGCTCTTTTTTTGTTGATGTTGTAGCATACATCTTGCGCCTGTACCGATCTTATTGAGGCTTTACTCATCCATCGCTTTACGGGTGTTCTTGTAGCCCTGCTAAACGCACCACATCTGTGAACCCCGTTACACTAACTGCAGTGAAGGACGCCTCAGGTCCTGGCTCACCCTTTCACTCCCACCAGGTCGATGCAGATGTCTATGGCGAGGAGGCCTTCCTCCTCAGCCTGGCACATCTTCAGGAACTGGTCGCCGTTGAGCTCCTTCACGGGCTTGTTCTTCAGGTACTTGAAGGAGTAGGCGTAATGAGCCTCGTCCACGTCCTGGAACACAGGGGTGAGGTGGGTCAGCCCCGCGGAGCCAGCAATGCTCGCCAACGTGCAGGACCACACTGCACTATCGGGGGCCTCTTAGCAATACAGGCGTCTGGAACAACTACAGCTCATCAAAATCACCATTTTTAAACAGTTATGTACAAAGTACCAAAGCAGCCAAATACAATGATACCAAGATCCTTTTATTCAGCTGAGATTGAGATGTTTATCCTAAGAGCAACACATGACACATACTGCTCATGACAGAAGACATGGTATTTATTTTTTGGAAACGGAAATGCTTGCACAGCCTTTACAGAAGGCAGTTTATCTTTAAGCGCATATATATCACAGAACAGACAAGAAATGTCATCATTCCCCATTATAAAATGGTAACAGAACACACATTTATCTGGTTGGCTTAAAGAACATTCCATATTCCTGAGAGTAACACTGAAGTTCTCCACTCCTCCAAGTTGCTCTGGATAAGAATGTCTGCTAAGTGACTTATGAAAGGTAACTCTAAATGCAAGTAAAAAAAGGGGGTGGGGTTCGCCCCCGGGCCCCAGGAGAGGAGGGCCGTACCTTTTTCCCCTTCTTGGTGGGTTTGATGTTGATCTTGGCCCTCTCCTGGAAGGTCTGGCGGAGGACGTGGCGGACCAGTGGCTCGCGGGCGATCTGCATGGCCACCATGTAGCGCGTTCCCTCCAGCACCGCCTCGGGGGTGCTGAACTGGCTGCAGGGACACAGAACGCCGCGGGTCAGCACAATGCCACCCCTCCCGTATGAAAGCGTGCCCCCGGGTGCAGAGGTGCCCAGGGCCCCACCTGCACACGTAGTCCTTGGCCAGCTCCACGGGCTCGGCCGGAAACTGCTCCGTCTCGTGCCGCTGGTAGCTGTCGCGCAGATTCTCTCCAAACTGCTCCGGGGTCAGACCAAATTTCTTAGCAAGCCCGTCTGAATGAAGGAAAAATAACTCCTTATGAGCAAATTACCACAATGGAGCACACACACACACACATACACACAAAGACACTCCCACAATGACTCTACCCGTTTCCTCTGAGCCAAAGCACTTGAGAAAGCACAAGTAATTTAGTATATAGCTCAAGTGTTAAATGCTAGTCTTTTGGAAAGAGAAACACTCACATACTGAGAATGCTCGTTAACAGATTTCATGGCAAGGCTGGAGTCCCGCTGGGATCTTCATCAGCCCTATCCCCGGGGGGATCAATAGGCTGCAATTACATTAGCCTGGAAGCAATTTATCTGCGCGAGCGTTTCTCTTTTCAAATTACCGGCTTCGGCTCCGCACCAGTGAAGGAAGCTGGATGCGCGTTTGTTAATTACTCCTCGTTAAATGTCTAATGAAGGCATTTCTGAGAGGCCCTCACCCAGTCCGGCAGTCTGACAGATACTGTACATGTCCCTGCGAGAGGCCAGCTTTAGATCAGGCCCCTTCTGTTCCTCCTCCTCTTCCTCTTCCTCCAGCTCTGCTTCCTGTTCTCCTGTGTGGGAGAAAGACGCCCGTCACTCACCCTGGTGTGGGAGGAGCCTCCGCTATAACGGCAGTAATTACACAGGGCAGAGAATGCTACAGCGGATTACTGTGCTTTTAACCGCCATGCTGTCCCACAGTCGGAGTCCTACCATCCTCCTCCGAGACCTCCTTGATCTTCTTCAGCTTCTTCTTGTTGGCTTTGGCAGCGTTCTGCATCTTGGGGATGTCCCGGCCGTAGTACAGCAGGAAGTGGTTGTACACATCGCTTAGCTCGTCGATAGACTGGACATCCTTTAGCCTGCCAGAGTCAGAGGACAGAAACAACATCACGTGAATGCTAACCATGTTTAGCTCAATCCGTATGTCCTCAATTTTTATTAAAACTCTTACGCTTGGCAAAACCAGGCTTCTGGTTTGGAACCATAAAACAATTTCTATCTGGCTGGGACAGATTGCTCAGCAAGTAAGGTCTTAAATTATTGTGCCCTAGGTGTGTTTATAACCTGCAGATAGTTCTTGTTTTTGTTTAATGCCATGGGACAGATGCATCAATTCAATTTCAGCGTAAGCAGTGTAATATCGCTGTGCTTGGACACGCTCCAGCCTGGCCGTACCTCTCCATGTCAGCAGTGTCCAGAGGCCGGATGCCGTCGGCTAGAGGCTTGTCTGGATCGGCAGAGATCTGCTCGAACTGGAAGGCCTGCATCTTCTGGAAGAGGCGGGTCAGGTTCTGTTTGCGGGTCTTCAGCTGGGTCCACTGTGGAAACATAAAAGAAATATAAGCCTGTCAGGTTTCAGTTCAGAGGCACTAAGGGAAAACGCTAACAGAACGTTCCCTTGCTCCAGGGAGCGCTCGGTTCAGAAAGACAAAGCGATGAAGCGTAGATTATGAAAATACCTTCTCGTCCCACTGCCAGACTTTCCACAGGTCATTGATGTTGAGCTCCGGCTCGACGTACTCCTTCCTGTAGAATGCTATGAATGGAACCTGTAGAATAATGACACCAAAAATTGGAACAATGGATGTATACTTTGAATGTGACTGATGAATGCTAATTAATTTGCTGGTCTTGGAATGCAAAATTTACTTGCCAAATCGAAACCCCTTATTCTACAAAAAATTCATACACAAGCATGCCATTACTGTAAAAAAACATTTTGTCATCTTCTGTTGATTTCAACCCATGTCAGCTATTAAGCATACAAAATCTTATTACCTTAAAATATCTTATCACAGAAAATTACAAGGGAGTTCACTAGACTGCTCCAGACACCAACTGCTCCTATACTTGCAGGTTTATGTTGTCACCACAGTCAGTATCAACTTTCCTCATTTCAAAAACAAATAAATAAACTCTGCATGGTTCCCACCTCAAAGTGCTGGTTCCTCATAAAGTTCAGGGCCTCTTTTATCTTTTGGATGGTGCTGGGCCCCTTCCTGCTAAAGCTGCTGGTCGTTCCTCGGTCCAAGTAGTCGGTACTTTCCTGAAAAAAGAGCAGGAGCAACTTCAGATATCCATTTGGGAACTGCAATGATGAAAATTAGCTAAAAAAGTCTGTTGCTGATCCCAGTGATCTGTAGGGGAACTGCAGCGAAAGTGCCCTGTGAAACTGGAAAATATTCCGCTGGATGCTCTGGTAAGATGCAAAGAGTACCAGTGTTCCATTTGTTTTCTTCCAGTACTGAAAATTAGATGTGCAGCTATCAATCAGGCTGGGACATGGACCTTTCCCATTTCATGCAGCCTTCTACCGATTTTATACAAGTGTTAGCATAGCACCAGCCTTCAAAAAGGTAAGAATACGTGAAAATAAATTTGGGCAGGGGCAATTCTGTACCTGCATGGAGATGGTGGGCGTGGAGAACGCATTCCTGTAAATCCAGTCTGCCTCTTCCTCCAGCTCCTCATCCTCGGCAGGTTTCACGGGGATGGAACGCAGCTGAGAATGTCAACAACCGGTCAACACAGTGCAAGACATCCCCCTCCCAAAACACCCACGCTGTGCACATGCACAAACCCCCCACATACACCGGTCCCTCATGCACCCAAGCAATCCTTAATGTCCCTCCCTCAGGTGTGCACGAGCGCGCACACGCGCACGCGCACGCACACGCACACGCACACGCACACGCACACGCACACGCACACACACACACCTGGAACCTCTCAGGCATGTCCGTGGAGCGAATCTCGTTGTCCTGGTCCGTCATGTGGCTGCTCTCCAGCTCGCTGGGCTCATAGATCTCGAAGATGCTGCGCCTGCCCACGCGCTTCTTGGTCTGCTTCTTGGGCCTGTCCCAGGACTCCTCGTCCGCGTCCTCCTCCTCGTCCTCGGCGTGATCGTACGCCTCCGTGTCAAACTCTGCAAAGTCAAAGTCCCCGCCGAAAATCTCCTGGGCCTCCTGCAGGGCCCTGTGAGGACAGAGCGTCTGTCGATGACGGCTCGGAATACAATGCACCAGAGGCATCGGAGTACGTGTTTTGCTTACAGTAAAATGGGCTCTCTGGGAAGGCCCATCATACTTACGCATCTGTGTATCCTGGGAACTTCTTCCCCCATTTGGGTTTCCTCAATGGCTGCCCATCATCGTCCACAATGAAGTCATCAATATCTGAAGATTTCACACACAGACCACAGTATTATACGAGTACCATTAAGATTCATTGATCCATTTAAGGAAAACCCGTGAGAGTCATGGAGAAGGCTATGGTCAGAGGTCACACTGGCATACAGAAATCAGAATTTTCAGAATGCAGGCAATAAAGATATGAAGCTAATCCCCCCCCCCCCCCCCCCAAGTGTGAAGTGAACTGGCTAGTAATAATAATAGTTATTATTAACTAGATAGGCAATGCAGTTCAAGAGAGTCCCAACGTGGCAACTATCAAACACACTTCACTAATACTTGCTGTCTCTGTCCACAGTGGATTTAATGTAGCCATTGCTTGACTGTGGTAAAAGCAGCCACAAATATACATTTTGGGTGGCCCAGCTGCATGTGGTTTGGGTTGTCAAGCATTCTGTAATGAGGTATCTTTTTATAATAATGCAGCTAACGAACATGTGCAGTAGTTGAATGTATCAGAAAACAAAATCACATTCCCCTGCCGCAGCCCAATGTTCCCCTTCCTCACCCGACTCTTCCTCGTCCTCTTCGTCTTCCCCGTGGGGTAGGGGCATGTCCACGGCCTCCCCCTCCTCAGCATCACCGTCGCCCGTGAAGATCTCGTCCGCAATCAGGTCCTTCTCGTGGGCTTCCCTACCATCGTCGTCCTCCTCATCTTCATCATCAGCCATATTTCTGACACGGCTAAATTTTTTCTGTCGTGGTCAGGAATACATATTTACTAATGATGTAAATACATATCCAGTACAGGATAAAAAGGAGTCTGTTCAAAATGACAATTAAACAGATCAACTCTGAAGACGTGACCAGTGAAATGAGATTTTGGCAAAGCATTCTGCAGCTAAATATTGGCAGCAGTGTAATGGTGTTTCTCTACGACAAGACATATACACTTAAAAACGCTTCTCGCCATATTACACAAAAAACAGTACTGTGCACATATCTCATTAATTTTCACAGAAGATCCGTCTCAACAGTGACCACTAAGTGCTCTTAATGGTTGATAATGGAAAGCGAAAACCTCAAGTTGAGTGGCTACATGTATGTTTCAATAAAACTAGAGCAGTTACTTCTTTTAAGACATAGCTAAGCATGCACTTAAACACATTTAGTCGTCATGTTACAACTAAACCAATCAAATTAGCAGAAATTATGATATTTACCCTCTTAACTTTCACGCCCAAGTTCTCCTCAATAAGATCAATGTCATCGTCATCCAAGCGATAGTCATAGCCTGGACAGCAAATAACAGTTAAACAATCTTAAATGCAGAATAAAATCAAGGATGTTCCCACTGAAAACCTAACCGTTTGCACAGTAACTCCAAATTTGACATTATTTTTTATTTGGCTGCATACACATCGAGGATTAAAAAATTAGAAAATTACAATAAGATTACCTGGTTAGAAATAACATAAAATCATTAAATCAAACTGCGCGCTAAAAGATGCCAGTTCGGGCAGGGTGGTCCCATGATCACTTACTGCGCTTCTTCTTACGATGCCCAATCTCTTCCCCAGAGTCACTGGCAGCTCCTCCGCTTGCCTCTGCATCATCATCCTCCTCTTCGTCATCATCCACATCGTCATCAATTAGCCCCAGCAGGTTTCCGTGCTCATCCTGGTCCTCAGTGTTCTCCTCTTCTTCCTCTTCATCTGAGACACAAATTAATTAGCCACGTTATTCACACACTGCGGCTATCCTATTAACAAGCCGGTCTCGATTTAGGACAACACACCCGAATCAAGTCTTTTAAATGAGACTGAAAACAAAGCCTATGCCGACTTCAATATCAACGTTTACTTTAAAGTGCTGTCACTCATCTCTCGCTTACCATCATCAACTTCCATAAGCTTCGGTTTCTTTTTTGGTTGTATCTCCCTCTCCTCGAATTCCTCCTCGGACTCCTCTGCCTCGCTTTCAATGAAGTCAGACATATTGGTAGGGTCTTCTGAAAACCCAACCCTAAAACAGAATAAAAAAATCAGCAACAGTAGCACGACGTCTTACTATCATTTAACACAGCCAATTCAATAAAAACGGTATGACGTTATTTAGTAAAGAAAGAGGTTGGATGGAAAGGGTAGAACCTGTCGCCATTCGATTAAAAGACACATTTTGTCATTATTATAAAGCCAGATGTAGGCACACGGGACATGTTACCACTATTAGGCAAATATGCCACTGAATGCACGACAGATGATAAACATGAGAAAACATGAACACTGCTGGACAGCGCCTTATTACTGGTGATGCTTACAGCACCGTCTATATAATGCAGACAAATTCCATGTAACTGTCCAATTTCACATAACTAGAAAGCTAGCAACCAAATGGAAACCTGAGTATTGCGATGTGCCAGATAACGCTTGCTCATCTGACTAGAACTTCATCAGTGAGCACTAACATATTGCTAACCAACAGAGTAGCCAGAATCGACAGAGCTGGCTGGTTAGCCAATGCTCGCTAAATCCGTCGTTACCTAGAAAAACACGGCTAACTCAGTTAGTAGCGTAACATTAAACTAAGCTGTTGTGCCCGTTCTTATAGCTAACCAACGAGCTAATATACAGACCCACCTCTCCCGGGTTCACGTTAACGTCTTTACTTGGTTCTACACGACATTAAAAGTAAAAATCCAACCAAATAATGGTTCGACCATCGAGACGGCTAGCTATTGTTAGCAAGTCAGCTAGCCAATTAGCTAGCGTTAGCGTGCTGGTTTGCTAACCAGCGCTTCAATGCGTCAACGATACAACACCGCAATATCGTGTCGGCTGACATCCGAACGACACATCATTTATAATGTACATTCATGCGTGGCACAGAACAAAACATCAAGGCCTGTTTCATAAGCCAAACGACCAGTTAAACAACAAGCACATAAAACGATCATGGCTTAAATAAAGAGGAAAAACTAAGGTACATAATCAAAATATACACTGCAGTACTTGCAGTAACACGATATAGAACACGCTAAACTCGATCAGTTACCTGTTGTCGTGCAGCTAGCTCTCCGATGAAAAAAATAAAATGAAACCCTAAAATATTGACGAAGATGTGGCTACAGTCTCAGCAAATAAAAGTAGCTCTCTATCAAAAATGGCTGCGAAGTTCGGCGTGATAATAATAATTCCGGGATAAGGAGATGGAACTTCCGGTCTATTTAGTGAACCTGAACCCACCTGCTGGGCATTTATATAAACGCCGCATCTTGTTACTCTAGTAGTCTATACTATTTGGAAAGAAGGAACGACAACTGTCATATTACAAAAATAACGCTTACAAAATCGCGGTTTAAAATATGCCGAAGTAAATTCCTGTTAACCTAATTTAGTTTCATGATTCACTGAACTGTTTAATGCTTGTCTATAATGAACTGAATTTAATCCCAGCATACTGATCAGCGTTCATTTAACTGCAACTACCATGCCTAGCCAGCAGAAGGCGCGCTTGTCATAAAACACGTTTTTCCATTTGACCAGAGAGTCTTTGATGACGTACACATTTTGCAATTCATTGATTTTACTGTACTGTGTGAGCTGGTTGCTGTAATGGATCATTGTACAACTTCTGCACACACACTTTTAAATACAGTCCTTATTTTGTGGTTATGTACGCGAGCATTTGGAACTGAACTAGGCTTCGTGACTTGCGGATCTGTCGTCAAACTACTAAATGTTAGACACAATGTGAGATTACATTCTCACGATGTCCGGTATGGTTCTGGTAAGTGCAAATTCAAATAACAGCTTTTACAGTGATCAGTCAAGTTGCAGATTAACTGAACTCTATGTTAGCTACTATCTTTCGCCTTCTATTTTGATATGATGGGTAGCTAAATGAGAGAGATGAGCTTTATGACATTCCAGCATTGGGTTTACTTGACGCTGAACTAGCTAGCAAGATAGCTATACAACTTGTTCGTTAGCACAATTTGCTAACGATAGTTGATCTCCCATCTAGCCTTCAACTACTTGTCTTCCCTATTAAAAATTGAGTGGCATGTGTTAATAAGCGAGCAAATTATTGCACCAGCTAGCAAAATAGTCTAATACACAGTCCCTTGTTTTACGCTATTTTATCAAAGTTCGTAAAGTTAGTTGTTACTCTTTATAACTTAAATCTATTCATTCCACCTGTTGGCTTTCATAAGACGAAGAAGAAAATCCGTTTTGTATGTTATTGTCAGGTAGCGGTCAGCAGTCGGTGACAGGAGTGACAACGGTGGAGGACAGCAACAGCTACTGGAGCGTTCGAGGCACAAGTACTGCCGTTTGCCAGCGCGGGACACCAGTCAGATGCGGCCAGACCATTAGACTCACTCACGTCAACACCGGCCGCAATCTGCACAGCCACTATTTCGCCTCACCGCTCTCCTCCAACCAGGTGTGGACGTTTTGACGTATATGCGTGTTTCTATCAGTATGGACTGTAATAACCCCTTTGCAGTGCAATTATGTTATTTGTTTTATGTGCTTTGGGATTTCCTTGACTTCTGTGTGAGAATGTCCCACTGTAGATTTTGAGGGGTGACTGGGAGTCCAAGGTGGATGATAGGACTGTGCTGTAAGAGGACAGCAGCTCGGTGGTAGAGTGCAGCTGGGGCTCAGGGATAGGGTGGGAATAGAGGACATTAGTGAGGTCCGTAGCACCGATGATGTTTGTGTTCATGTATGTCATGGAGCACTGCAGGTGGCTAGAGGCGGAGGTAACAGGATGAAGGAATGGGGATGGGGCTTGAATGGGGAGGTGGTCAACAATGTGAAGATTGAGCCTACAGAGATTGGTGGGGGTGATTAACTCCAGAGAACACTCATGGTCAAGTGTATGGCCTTTGTTATGGGTGGGAAGTTAACATGCTGGGAGATATTGTGGCATTCTAGCAAAGACAGGAACTCTTTGGAGAGGGTGTTGTTGGCATCTTCATGGATGTTAAAATCCCCACGAGGAGGATGGATGGGTTCAGGCTAAGCAGATCAGACAGTTAAACACATGAGCCTCTTTTCCACTGTAGGGCCAAACGGTTACCAGGGGCGCTCTGTACCGTTCCGCAGTGCTCAGGACTCGTGGGAACGGTTACCGTTTCTGTTTCCATCTGTTGGGCTGCTAAAACCAGGACTAGGAAGTATCTAAGAAAAACTAGTGACGACAGCAAGTGATGCTGTGGATCAGCGATGGCGTCCCGTTGTGTATGTAATAAATATGCGCCAGTTGTTGTCGTCGCTCCCCATTCTGTTTTGTTTTTGTTATGTTCTGTTTTGTTGGTTGACGATATGGACAAGGATTCTGTGTATTTTGGTCGGTTTTTGGTTTTTCTTTTTAGCGTATCCTCCACTGACCATGACACAGTTTCGGGCATTTTTATTTATATTAGGTTCTCTACCGACCTAGCTTACGAAAGAGGACATGAAGAGACCAGATGCAGAGTCACAAAACTGACGTAATGTGAAACCAATCAGTGAATGCCTATGTAATTAAGCCCGCCCACCCGAATGGTTTTGCTGCACTGAGCACGGTTGACTAACCGTGCTGAGAAAATCATGCTGGGCACAGTTTGTAAGCGTTCCGTGGCAAGACGTTTCCAGGTGGAAACACCATTGGAACCGTTCCTCTCCGTGCTCAGAACCGTTCGGCCCTACAGTGGAAAAGAGGCTATGGAGTGTCTGGGGGGTGGTAGACCAGGATGGCTAGCATGGGTTGGGGGGCTGGTCATTTTAAAAGCATTCAAAAGATGTAACAGCAGAGAGCCAGACTGCCTTAACCTTAAAACAAGCATGGTGGAGAACGGCAGACCAGGCCCAGTGGGTACTTTGCTATGCTAACATGTTAACATACCCAGTAGGTGCTTAGCTATGCTAACACATTACCAGACTCAGTAGATACTTTACTATGCTAACACATTAACATGCCCGGAAGATACTTAGCTGTGCCAACACATTACTAGATCCAGTAGGGAGTAGTCAGTCTCCAACTCTACATTCGTGGTTCATGATGTGAATATTTATGATTGGATAGTAGCGTAGTTATGCATTTTCTTCATCAAGTTATTTTGATTGTTCATAAAGACACAGCCAAGACTCTGTGTTTGATAATTTAAGATAAGTAAGAGGAGTTGGGCCTGAATGAAAAAAGAGTCAGTGTATTCACCACAAAACTTTAAAGACAGTTTAACAGCTACAAAGTGCAGTGCTTGGATCGAGATAATACATTTTTAATAACATTTGTCTGTATCCTTCAGTAGTTAATAGAATACAATCTTAAACTAATTGTAATCATCAATCCTTACTTTCTGGAGTGTTCATTTGGTTGTTCTTGTACAGTCACACTGAGAGGACATTTTATGACCGGAGGAATTGTGATGTCAGGACGGAGTGATAATAAAATACTAATTGATCCTGGCAGTCGGGCACTCCATAGTCTCCAGCAATCATTTGGTGTGCTACTGATATTGGAGTGCATTCACATTTATCAACCGCATCTGAACACTCATTCCTTATTGCACTAACACAGTGTTCTCAGAAGCCAGTGTTTTATGGTGCTTTGGTAATTAGCATTGAGGTGATGTTTTTATGCTGTATTTAATGGGCAATAAAGTATTGAAATTCATGTGGTATCACTGTAAAGCACTTCTTCTAAATGATGATGATGAGGAGAATTTAGTTACCTGTATGTCCCAACGTGACTTTAAGGCTTGCATTTGTTGTGCTTGTGCCGCAGGAAGTGAGCGCGTTTGGGGAGGAGGGCGAGGGGGACTCCCTGGACGAGTGGACAGTGCTGTGCGGGGGGGCCGTGTGGGAGCGGGAGGAGTCGGTGAGGTTCCAGCACACCGCCACCGATGGGCTCCTTTCAGTCACGGGTGAGCAGTACGGCCGACCCATCCACGGGCAGCGCGAGGTGCACGCCATGCTCACCGCCAACCAGCACAACTACTGGAGAGCCATGGAGGGGGTCTTCATGAAGCCCAGCGAGGCCCCCGGTACCAGGGACAACGGCAGCCCCCTCCACACCGAGTTTTGACCCTCAGCACCTCCCTCCTCCTTGCTCTCGGCAATGCTACGCACAAGTGCCACAGGGTCTGGGTTGTGTGGACAGTGAAGAGCCATGACCTGAGCAAAAAAACAAAAAACACAAGTATGTGAGTGAGAACTGACAAATCTCACTGGCAATTCAATCAGTGAGTTCATTCAACCCTGCCGCCATGCTGTGTCTGTTTACCATACTACGAATGTAGAATGTAGGCAGTTGGTTTCCATACACTATAGAGTCAAGTTATTGAACTGGTAGCAGCAACCAGATCTCAAAACTTTATGTGTGTGTGTGTGTTTGTGTGAATGTGTGTTTGTGTGTGTGTGTGAGTGAGTGTGAGTATTGCACGACTGCTCCATTATATTATACAGGCCCTGAATTCATTATGTGCATTTGTTGACAAAAATGATGGATATATAGTTTTCCTTTTTTGTCATCAGATGCCCATTATGAATTCTGGGTCTGAATTCTGTGCAGTTGCAAAAATGATGAAGTTGCATAAATCTTGTTTATAAAGGTTAGGGCTCTCCATCTCCTGTGAAACAAGTTCCCCGAGTACCTTGGTTATTAGATTTACAAACACGATGGTTCATTTATATTCTTCAGACCCGGGGCCATTGTACAAACTTACTCATTGGACTTTAAGCCACTGCATTAAACTGCCTTGATATTCTGTTATGGTAACTCACTTGGTTCACAGCTGAATTTGCATTTGAAAAAATGAACCACCATACCTGATAAATCCCATATTGTTCGTCTGCTGTTGTAGATGTTGACTTGCTAAGAATTAAAGGCTGTCAGGGTACAGTTAAGCAGTGGTTCATAGTATGTATGAATGAACCTTTTAAAGAAAATGTTAAAACTAGGACCTACATTCAGGCAGTGTACCCTGAGCATGTATTTCTTCTATGTAATGTAATCCATTGTTTTTCATGTTAACAGTGCGCATGCACTTTTACACAATCATTTGTTTGGCTGGTTGAGCAGAAAGTTGATTTGTCAGTCAGTCCCTATTACCTTTAATTTACCATAAATATTTCTTATTTTCTGTTACATACTTTTGAAATTCATCAATACATTTTGGCCTGAATTCAATCAACATTTGTCCTTAAATTTAACTTACAAGTAAATACAAATGAAATGTGTATTGTCTTCACAAACTTCATTTTGATGATTCCTGAACTTGCCAATCTGTGAAAAAAAGCATGAACTCTTTTAATTGTGAGGCGAATGTTGATTAATTGTTGATTTAATATTTTTTTATGCAATGCAACTGCTTGTCTTGTCATAGAAAAGTATGGCTGGTCTAGCAGGTCAGAAATCTCTGAGTCAGTTGTATGCAACAGGTCCCAGTGTTAGGAAAAACAGTTTCAGTATGAAAATGATGAAAAATGTAAGTTGAGTGATTATGATGATGTCTATGAGCTCAATGTGTTCTACCCTTATTTTTTATTCTAAGACACATCTTCATTTCAGTGTTTTAAACTTTCTAGCAATCCATCTTTCCAGGTACAATGTTTTTTTTTTGCAGTTACACTCCTGCACAGTGATTATTAATTTGTCACAATGAAAGAAAGCCATTCAAATCCAGTTCTTTAAGTTCAGTGTTAACAGTATCAGTATTGTCAATTGACACCTACATGCAGCCTTTCCAATTGTCATGTCAAAGCTCTGGAAAACATGCAGTATTTTTATTTCATTTTTAATCTCACTGTATGTGTTACTACAAAGCTGGTTTCGTGTTTGTGATGCAATATTTTCACTTGGTTTGTATGTGAAACAAATGTAAGAGATACCTCAAATAAACAACGTGTCATGCTCTCTGAATGTCTGTTATTTATTAAAGCCCAGTTTAGCCAAAGGCCTAAAAGAAATATTATTTTTTTTGAAAATCCTAACCTAGTGCTCCCAATTGATTTAAAAAGATTTCAGAGAGAGGAGGAACAGGAAATAAACCATCTCTGTCTTAACCATAATCACACAGCAGTTCAAGGGGAGACAGAAAGATTTAGTCAACCAACTAGAAATTGGGAATGATCTGGCCAAATTTGTCAAAACCATTACAGGGTGAGAATTTCCCCCAGATCTTACATGACCAGGATAAAGGCCTCTGCATGCTTCATTCAAACTGCTGTTCAGAACGTCGGAGAGCCTCAGAAAGCTCCTTTCCGATGTTCGGGGTGGGGGGTGGGGGGGTGCGTAAGTCAGGACTTTGACTCCTATCAGATTGTGAACGGGACAGACCAGTCCTACACACTTCTCCAGCACTGTACTCAGCTGTGCCCCTTATTGACTCCTCATCTCCTCGTAACCACCTTCAACAGCAGCCTCATTTTGTTTTGATCAGAGGCCTCTACATCTAAACCCAGCCTGGTTGAGTTTCTGAGGTTACTTAGTCCTAGTTTTTAATCAGAATGTAAGATATGTATTCTACTGCATAATGAGTCATGGCCAAAGGACTCATAACTGATATTGGCAGGTTCAAGATAAGTTAACATTCCCTGATATGCGGTTCCCTTGTGCAAACTGCAGCATTTTGGCCTTACATCACATTTACAAATGTCAAAAGAACGTTTCCAAGCAAGGAAACTATGAAAAAAGGCGTAGCGTAGTTCACTTAAATTAGAGATATGAACTGTCTTTTCTAATAAGAGGCATGACCACTCACAAAACCACTTCAAAACCGACCACCATTATTTATGTAAAATATATATTTTTCCTGACATTTCTGTTATGGCCAGGTTTTTTGTGAGCAATTTTAAATTACCAGAGATCTGGGCAGGGAAAAACAAAGTTGTATAAATCAAATATATAGGCTGCAAAATATTACATATTATATGGCTGATAGCTAAGTGTGCTACAGCCATAAAATTGTATTGATGGCAGAACTGGCTCTGTACAAATTCACCATCCTCTTATGAACAAAATATCAAGAAAATAAGACCAAAATCAATATCAGTCTCTGTCAATGGCATACAGAATGTCCTTTAAACTTAGGTATAATAGTAAATCTTCATTTTAATTGTCACATTTTCATATTTACTTTTTAAGCTTATGGAAATAGTACTTGACCATATCAACTTGTTCTGTCTCTTTAAAATTCATTGTGCACGTAATAAAAAGGTACTTCAATTGTGATACCAAAGCAATATTACACTTTGTTTTGGTACTTTTAGGCAATATTACAAAAACACAAATACACAGTTTACTAAAAATGTTTTATTGCATAAATGATTTCCATTATTTTTTTGTACAGATGTAAATATTTACAGCTTATTTCAGCCATTTATTTTTAGAACACTATTAATATATTCTTGCTTAATGTCTACACACATTATCTGCATGCCAAGTTTCCTTAAATTTTGTGTGCATTTTGTAAATATATGTATAGACTATGTACATGTTTATACAAGCTCATAATTTATGCCCATGCTACTGATAATTAAGAATATTAATTACTATTAAAAAATTCCCATACCTAATCAACTTATATAAATCAAATTTCTGTGCATTTCAGTTGTAGTGGCCAAAATGGTGCTGCAAGCTTGGTTGTCCAATTACAAATTTTACTATAATGAGAAAAAGTTCCAATAAAACACCATAATTAAAACTCAATCATAACATTCAAACATAAGCTACATCCTCCGATATGCACATTTTCATCAATGGCATCAAGAAAGTAGATAGCAATTTAAAATGACTGATCAGACCAAACATCTGCTTAAGACCAGTAGGTTTGTACTGAATAACATTTCCATCAGAGGAATGAGAAACAAATTAAGATACAACTTAGAAAGGACTCTTAAGAAGAAGAAGAAGAAGGGTGGAAGAAAAATAAGAAAAAGAAGAATATATTGACGTAATAATGACTTTTCATTGGGTTTAAAATACTATTTTTACATTTTCAAATCCTTAATCAGATGGTATAACTGGCTCAGTGGTATAACTACTTTAGGGATCTGTATAACGAATTTAAAAGAGTACATTATTCATCTTTAATTTCAGTATATTACACATATAATATTTAATATCTTCACCAGAGATGGCAAATGTATATAACAGGAATTATGTAACTACATTTTTGTCCTCTCAATTAATTATCTAAATGAAAATTAACATTCTGATTTCACAGTTACATTTTGTGTGTATTGGAGACAAAAAAGTGGTTCAATCCAAACAGAAAGGGGTCTGGTTTTCTTTTTCATCAAACATTGCACAACACACACACACAGTAAAATGTTCTGTGTTAAATCAACTCTTACAGAATACATAAGGTCCCAACTGGACACACGTATTCTGTTACTGTTGAACTGTCACTGCACATTTCACTCTGCATTTTTTTAGTGTTTTTTCTTTTTTTTTAACCAGAAATTAACAAAATAAAAAAGTGACAAAAATAAGTGTCATTAAAATTAAAGCCGGTATTCCTTTTTTTTGGAATAACAATTGCTTGGATTGAACCACCAACGACACGAAACATTCCAACATTACAAACATTCATTGTAATTCATGAAATGGGCACCAGATGGACCTGTCGTTCAACCACACACTTTCTCAGCTTGGTGGTTCTCCACCACCAAACAGATTATCCTGTACAAGGTTGACTATGCCCTTCAAACAACATACTGTTTTGTTACAGACACTATTAGAAGATATAATACTGTGTGATATTTATTGTTTGTGGCATTAGTATCCCTGCAGTATTCTATGGCTTGTCTCAGAAGGTGCAAGTGGATGCAGTGTACTGGCCTTGTCTGGCCCTCAACCCACCTGGCATCTCTGATTCTGTCTCAGCAGAATGCAACAATGCGCTAACAATGATCATTATCATGCACATACACACTGTCATCAGCTAGACTTGAGACAGCTAGTATATTCTAAGGCAGGGATTCTCAAACTCGGTCATGGGGAACCCCAGGTTTATATTGGTTTTTGTTACAACCACAATTGCACCACTGACACAGAAATAGCTGTGCATTCCACAAAGACTACATGTCCCAAGCTAACATCCCAAGACTTTTTAAATACACTAATTCTTTCGTGTTCTGTAAAGTGCTTCGTGGCACACGATTGCTTTAGAAAGAGGTTACATTTTTCAACTGATTAAATTATAAGCTGACAGGTGAAATTAGTAGGATGCTAACTGCTGAAAGTGTGGACGGCTGCTCACTGAAAAATAAGATTCCAAATGCAAAGTACATGAACATATCTGTGTTATGTTAGTAAGTTTAAGAAAAATGACAAAGAACTTAAACACGTTTAAGACAGCCTTAATTGATCGAGAGGTTGGCAGTAACAAAAACCAGCACACACTGTGGTCCCGCAGGACTGAATCTCAGAACCGCCGGTCTAGGGTGTATTTACAGTGTTCCATTTATTAACATGCAATAAATATAAACAGTCCTCAGAAAACCTGAGGTGGTTAAAATGTGTACGTTAGCACAAGAGTTCATACAGGAGTTCGGAAGTACCCTCTGATAAAGCAGATAGAGGTCACCTGCTCCAGCACACTAGTGTGGACCTGCTCCCACCAGGAAAAAGATGCAAATCAAGCCATCTGAGCACGAGTTCTGGGTCTGTATATGACATACAGGCCGGTTTCCTTCGATTAGATCCACTTCCTCAGTACCCAGTTGTGTCCATGGGAACTAGCAGTGATTGTGTTCTGCTCTCTGATAAGGCTTGCATAAGGCCTCCACACCCATAGATGGCTCATTACCATTTGATTATGCCAGTGAGGAGTGCACTGCAGGTGACGAGGAAGATTAGCAACAACTCAGGAGCCCGTGTTTGCATATTTGCAAACTTTTAAACATGAACACTAGAGAATGTCTGGGCTTCTATTAATGGGGAAATTAGACATTTTACACAATAAAAATTGTAATACACAAAATCAGGGCAGATATTTATTTGAATAAATAGTGTACTCCTATTGTCAAAAATGTACTTTAAAGAGATGAAATGTCATCTTGTTGTCTGGGAACATGGAGGATTACAAAAGAGACCGAATAAACACAAAAAACAACACTATCAAAGAAACCGGGGAAGTATTTCATAAAGCAGGATTAAGGTGTTAGCCAGCTAACTTTTGTAAATACTTCGAAACTAATGTGGGCTTTTGTATAATTAGATTTCAACCCACTGAAAATTTCCAGCCATGAGCCAGATAACTCCTTAAATCCTAAATAGTGAAATGCTCCCCCCCCCGGTGATTATGAAACAAGCCTCTGTGAGTGGCCGTATTACAGGCGTCATTGGTCAAGGTGTCAGGAAGGTGCAACCTCACATACAGGTAAGCAGGGGTGTTTATTAAATGGCTATAGATGTGGATCGAGTGTGAAACAGACAGTGAGATGTGTACACTGCTGTGACAGCCACTGTCAGACACAATTAGGACTTGTCTGAGGTAATTTCATCGCCACAGGAAACCAAAGCTTCCTCTCTGACTGAAGCTGCTTGTGAGTTATACCCACAGACACAGTCCGGTAGGTCAAAACGCCCCAGACAGTTACATTACAGCTAATACGAAGAGACCGTACGACCTATGCTTTGCGACCAATAAGCATGCCGTCTGGTCCTGAGTCATTCTAAATTACACATGCGTATCACAAAACCACAATGAACTGTCAGCCCCTTTTTGACTCAGCCCCCTGCCCCGTTTTTGAATGGCCTGCCCCCCAACAGTGATTTAATGCTGGTATCTACGCATTAGGTACAGAAGAAGGGGAGACAACCCCTGGAATATAAAACACATCCACTGTTCACAAGAAATAAATACACATCAGACTTATAATAACTGTGAGGTCTAAAAACAGATAATATGACCGAAACTGTCGAGCGAAACCCCTGATCACCACAGACACGCACAGACACAAACACACACACACACACAGACACACTATATATATATATATATATATATATATATATATATATAATAAACTCAGCAAGAAGCACACGAATGAGTCCCATTTCACGTTCCTTTCCCCATCGTGTCCACTTGATGGTAAGAAAACCCCAAAAGTTAATGAAGAGAGAGATCCTACATGGATACACCATTCCTCAGCAGATTCGAAACCAGTCGCCAGTGAGGGTTCCAAATCAGCAGCCCGTTTGAGGATGCGGTCCCAGAGTTTCACATGAAAACGGCCGCCAGAGGAGAGACAGTTTAGAACTCCTGTACTTTATTGCATCATGGGAACCAGTACGGTCAAGGCGAAAGTCAGCCCTTTAATGTCCCTGCCAGGAACATGAAGAGGTGTCCCCAAATGGAGACCCCTGGCTGGCTTCAGTTTTGCTGGACATTAGCATGTTTCTCACTTGGAAAAAAACATCCTAAAATCTTTTTTCTTCTTTTTACTAAGCGAGGTGTTTGTTCTCTGTTGTTGTTCCGAAGTATTTTTGAGGAGAATTTACTTTGCCCATTGACATGTTCCACCCCATCCCACCCGCTTCCCCCCTCTCCTTGCTCACAGTGGGTGTGGCTATTCCATGCCATTGCGCAGCATCTGATTGGCCGCAATGAGCATGACACTGATGATGAAGGCCATGGCGAAAGCGCAGATCAGGCTCTTGCGCACACACGTCTGCCGGTTCTTCTTTTTGGAATGGACTGCAGTTTAAAACAAAAACAAAGAGAAAACAGCACATTAGTACGGCAAGCACTAACAAGCAATACCCAAAAAGACAAATGGTTTATACAGCATAATGTGAGCAGACTCTAAATTCCTCACAGAGACTTGAGTCAAACAGCACCACATTGCATTTAGATGAGATAGAATGCAAATATGAACCCTAACCGCACTGGTGAAACATTACACATAGGAGACTCACAATCGGGCTAATAAAAACTTTTCCTTAGCGGAGAGATACATTTTTAAAAATTGAGGCAGCAAATATTGTCCTGTTCAGGTAAGCAGCAGTGGGGGAAAGGCAGTGTAACTATAGCGAGCTCATTGTATTTAGCATACCCACCCTGTGTCCCAGCTTCAGATGACTGCCTGCCTGCACAATGGACCCATGGAAACCAGTGCTTACAGAGCCAAAGTGGCTTCCATAGCTTCATTAAGGATCAGTCTGAGCAGCGGTTCCATGCCACTGAATAGTTTTTTGGCTCAATCGATGTCCAGTTCTGTTGCTGTTCTGTGGTTTCACGGGGCCTGAATCCCATGCGATACCCTGCCACTCTGGTGTGTGAGGGACTGAGGGGATGGTAAATGAAGACGGCTGGAGTCGACCTGCCGTGACCCCTCGCTCAGTAATCACACGCCTCGCCGTGCTTCTTTTCTCCCTGAGAGACTAAGTCCTTTCTGTGTCTCTCTCTGCTCATTCATTCCGCCCGTGGTTATTTTCTGTTTCTATAGAGATGGCAAGCTTCCTTCTCCCAACCTCCACTGCCCCCCAAAACTCTTGACTTCAACCATGTAAAAGAAAAAGTCTAAGCACCAAAAATATATACATAAAACATGCAATTTATGCTGAGCTACACAGTGGATCAAATAGCCACCTCCACCGAAGGTCATTGACGTTTTGCTTTGAGGTTCGTTCTGGGGTGAGTCACACCACGGATTAAACAGCTTGGATAGCACCCAGTTTGAATGTGGGACTAATGCACCCGGTGACAGGAGGCACCTTTATGTTACGTGTGACACTTTTCCTGTGCAATTATGGCGCAGCAAACAATAGGTAACATCACGTTAGTAAACAGTAATGCACTTTGCTACATTCTGGGTAACCACTATTGATCCTCGGACCATTCCTCATACACTCACTGGCCACTTCATTAGGTACACCTGTTCAACTGCAAACTGCACCCGTTAACGCAAATATCTAATCAGCCAATCACGTGGCAGCGTGACACTCAATGCATTTAGGCATGTAGACATGGTCAAGACGATCTGCTGAAGTTCAAACCAAGCATCAGAATGGGGAATGGCATCAGAGGAGAATGGCCAGACTGGTTCGAGCTGATAGAAAGGCAACAGTAACTCAAATAACCACTCGTTACAACCAAGGTATGCAGAAGAGCATCTCTGAACGCACACCACGACAAACTTTGAAGCAGATGGGCTACAGCAGCAGAAGACCACACTGGGTGCCACTCCTGTCACCTAATGAAGTGGCCGGTGAGTGTATATTACGAAATTAAGAAATTATTATTAACAACACGTGCATTTGTACAATTTTCTGGGTCTTCCTTGAACATTATCTTTAAGTCACAAGGAAAAAAAAAATTCAAATTGTGGATGATCATTCATGTAAATTTTATCAGGAATGTTAGCTACGTTAAAGAAATGTACCATTTCAATACTCATATTTGGAACATTATTTAAATATTAAACAAAGAAAAATATTGAAAGGAGTGTAACCTAGATACACTGCATCATTGGAATGTGACATGGACCAAAGGCATTTTAGTAAGTGTGTCCTATGAAAGAGTGTCTTGGTTTTTCTTCTCTATTATTTCAATGTTTTTGGCACGTATCCTCCTTGACTAAATGATATCCATCAGGGGATGTTGCTGGGATATATGGAATGTTTTCTGTGACCTTGACATAACCATTTGGGAACACTGAAAGGTTCTCATTATAATCTTAATTCACAACCAAATGGGAATCTTCCCCAACATACCGCAAACCTTTTGCCTTAGCTGGTATGTTTCCTCAAGAATGCATTATCTTAATGCTACCCCTTTCAATCTCCTGAGGCACAACTTACACTATATCATCGATCCTAAACAGAGGCCCAAAGCCAACGCCTACCTAAACCCTAACCTTTTAAGTAGTTACACGAGGATGTACTTACACGGCACTGTTTCCCAGAGTCTGTTTCCCATTACACAACAGTTACTGATAAAAGCTCTGTGCCATTAGAGTTCACCACAGCTTACTGCCAATCTAGTGTGAAGTGACAGCACAATACTCAACATGGGGCCTGAGAGGCCAGGCAGTGAGCAAAACATACCCCAGCATTCAAAAGTGAGACTGAACAATGGCAGGAGAAAGAATATGGCATGCACACATAAATTCATTAATTATTCATACCAGCGTGAAGGAATAAAAAAAACTTTTTTTTTTGCACCAGAACAGAGCAGAGATTCAACATTGCAGACATCTTCCTACTAGTGAAGATAAGACTACCAGGCAGCATAGGTCCATATCCCATGCCAGTCAAAGTGGGGGTCCTGACTCTCTGGGCATGCTGGATTACAACCCTAACCCCAGCATCAGACACAGTTTCAAGCTGAGTCATCACCCATACCCCTGCCCCCGCATGCATGCAAAACACACACACGCGCACACATACACACACACACACACGCATGCACACACACACACTCGCAGACACACACGCTTGCTCATGCACATGCACACAGGGACACACACACGCTTTAAATGCAATCTTTATTTTGCAGTAGGCTCAGACTCAACTGTGAAAGCTTTTTTGTTACCGTCAGCATTGTTATTCATTCCATTCTGCAGTTTGCTTTGTTGAAAAAACCATCAATTGTTTTCCCCACTTCCTGGCCCGTTCACATAATTAAGCCTTCTGTTTTTCTTATGTTTCATATTTCTCATTTATTTTTAATCACTATTGTAGCTCTAATCTCCAATCCCTTGTGTACAGAGAGCACTGGGGTAGGCCTAATGTGAAAGGCGCAATAAAAAATTCAGCCTGATGGATAAATAATGTGGAAATCGTGGAACAATGTTGCCCTTTCTCCGCTCACATTTTTAACATACTGCTTGTGCAGACAGGTTCTCACACAATCTGTGTCTCATAGTCTGCTCTGTCCTTGCTGAATGTAATGAAATGCCATTTGTGGATATCATAAAGGTCGGATAAACTGTTTTTTTTTTTGTTGCTATTGTCAGAATATAAGTTGGGGACAGAGGTCGATCTATGGTCATGCAAAGAAATTCTACACTCCTTAGCATAATTGTCTTGCTGTATGCATCAAAAGCATGACCATTCAGCCCTATTTTCAAAGTCAGATAATTTGTGCAGAGAAGCAAACAGTAGCAAACAAAAAATTCACTCGCAATTCACTAAAATACTAGCTAATAGGTACAATGTAAAGCACAATCAATTTTTATAACTACAAAAAAAAACCTAGGAAAATTATGCAAGCATATTCACTTTATCTTAATGAGAAAACAGCATGCACAACTTGAATACAGCATGGATAATCAAGGTTTAAAACAAGGTAAGCGACACGCATCATCAATAAATTACAAGGCATTCTTCTGACAGTAACTGACGCTGGCAAATGCACGCAGACTGAAATTCCTGCTGACAGGAAAAGAGACACAAAGAGCAAATGGTCATGGGAGGGCAAGCCGTCCCAGCCCACCGGACGTCTCCCCTCACCTCCTTCAAACTCTGTCTGGCAGTTCCCGGAGTTCTCATTTAGACTCTCCTCCTCCGTGATGATGATGTTTTCGATGTCCTTCATCGTCAGGTGGTCTTTAAAGGCATGGAACAAGATGTGCTTCAGTTCTTCCAGCGTTATTCTTTGCATGTCAAACTAGAACGAAGGGGAAAAAAAAAAAACATAAAATTCACGCAGAAGGAAAAACGGATACAAACAAATTCAGCCCACGCAGAGTACAATGGCAGCCGCAACTCACAATCCTTCCTTCAATCCCTTTTTGTAAGTGATTTATTAAGAGAGACGAAAATGGTTTGGGGAAGAAACAAAAAAAGAAGCCCAGTTTGTGCTTATGAGGTGCCCATTCCAAGTAGTCTGATTCCTTCCTTCTGGCCGGTTTTGTTTTATTTTTCTTGTGGGAGAAAAATGAGCAGCTTCCGGTGAACTCGTATGCAAGCATCTTTTGAGAAGCAGGCTCTTTCATTCCTAAATCTGCTTCCAATTGAATTGTCATCACCGCTTTTTTGTCAGATACATTTTTCGGTGTGAGATAACTAGCCCCATAACTAACTGATACTCATTTCTGTGTGGAATTAGCCTGTTAGACCTCTTTTCTGAGGGTTAAAATATTGCCACCTTCATGCTGTGAAGCATGAATGAGCCCCATGGTCTCGGATCGAATCCGGACTGCGCCGGTGCTGACTGTGGCTGGTAGCTCCATAGGGCCATGCACAATTGGCAATTGCGTCGCTCAGGGTACAGAAGGGTTCAATCGGTTATGGATCCATGCTTTATTGTTGCCTAGCGACCCCTGCTGATTATTCGGTAGCCTGTGAACTCTATTCAAAAGCTGCATATGAAAGGTCTTCCTCCAATTCTGCCCTATGCAAGCTTGGCTTTGGGCTGCAGTGTGAAAAGAAGCAAGCTGAAGACACAACGTGTTTTGGAAGTCTACACTCCCCTGAATCAGTAGTGGGATCATGCATGAACATGGCTACAGTTTCAGATAGCCAATCAGACCATGCAAATTATGGTGGGGATTGAACGTAGGCCCACGTCGGGTGCCAAATTCATTTTTTTAAATGCCTTTGTATGACTGAAAACAAATAATAACTGCCAAAGATAAGATACATTTCTGAAACATATTTTCTCTCCCTATTTTTCTTTAATTGCCAATTTATGATGCCCAGTCGTGCATGAAGGGCTGTAGCATTGGTGCAATGTCCTCATTCTATCAGGGAGGGTGCGCACAATAACGCACTTCACAGTTCACAAGCTAAGCTCCAGCGAGCGCCTCTGTGCTGAAAGCTAGCGCCTCGTCTGGATGCACCACCTGCGAGTTCCATCAAAAATACTATATATTCTGGAGCTAAGTACGACCAATTTTGAAAAAAAGTTTTGGGAAACTGGCCAAGTCAGCATCTTTCTACAAATAATGTTCTTGGACCGCGACAGTGCCACACAATAGAACCAGGAAACAAAAACAATTGGGAGAAGTTGTAAAGTGAAGAAATACTGCTGTTGTTGGAAAACATTTTTTAAAAACAAAATATTTATAAGCAAACAGCCAGATTTGAAAACGCAGAATGCTGTGAAAACCTTAGATATACAAGCAGCTACCAGACTTACACATTGCGGGTACACAAATGAACCCAACTCTGAGGAAATTCAAATTGAGGAAAATTATCTATCCACATGAATATGTAGGCCTATTTGCATTCCGGCTTTTAAATTTGCTTGAAAAGAAAAGAAATAAATCACATGTAAAGCAATTAAACATTTGCCAGCGCCAGAATGAGAATATACGCATATGCTTTCAAAATGACAAGTATATTTCTTTAATGCATAAATAAAGGAAATTGCTTGTTATATTGGGGTTTTAATTATTAACAAAGTGTAGCTTGTAAATTGCCATGAAGCCCAGAAAAGGCATGTCTTTGTCTCCCTTGATACAGTATCCTGGTTGTGTGCCACCACAGTAAAACAACATTTTCTCCTGCTGTGAAAGGTCTAGCAGGAGGCTTATTCAAAGTAATGTGAAGACAGATCTTGACATATCGCCACTATTTGGGGCCACACTGGAAGTAAGCAGCTTCATTTACTATATTTTTTTATTTATTTAACCTTTATGTAACCATGAAGTCCTTTGAAATAAAAAGATCTCTTTTTCAAGGGAAATCTGGCCAAGGCAGCAGCCACAATAATAGAAAATGCAATGAACAAGTAATCACACACTTCACAGAGTATCAGTTCAGACAATTACAATTCAATAATTGATTACTTAAATAAAAAATCCTCTTAAGTAATAATTAATAAGTAAGACTCTACTTGGCTCCCAAAATTGAACATATCAGTCTGTCTTAACCCTATTCTAATAATCCTTGCACCAGAATACCAGTTCAGTAGCATGCTATCAGAAGAAAGTTTCACTCTTCAGAATTAAATACAAATTAAATGCCATTTACTGTGGCCATAGTGCTGGGCTAAAACAAAAATCTGCACCCACACTGGCCGTTTTTGGATAAGACTGGACAACCCTGCTCTAAGCGGTCTTTATCCAGCCCAGCTCATGGCTATATCCAACTGAGACTGTAATCATCAGCCAAGCAGACGAGCTTTGCATTCTTGTTTTTCTGGGACACAAGCAGCGTGTTCTCACAGAGGATGATCAGGCCCTAATTGTATTTACCTGACCTTCACACGACCCAAAATTCACTCAAGGGAATGCCAGGGAGATTTGATTCATAATCCTTTTTTAAATTTCTCTTTTTTTTTCAGATGAGCGCAAACAGTGGAAAATTTGTTTATGTCTTTACGCTATGAAACTGATAGCATGATTCTATTTTAATTTCTGACATTTTTACATTTTTCTTCCTGCATTTATTCATTTTTTCACAGGTGAAGGTGACCTACAGGAGTGAGAGGTGCAGAGAGACAGAAAGAGAGCGAGAGGGAGAGAGAGAGAGAGGTTCAGCACTGTGCAGTGCTTGAGATCTACCAGTGGCTTTGTAATGACAGGGATGGAGGCGGGTCTTCATGGGAAGGAGACACTGAAGACAGGCAGGTGTGGGGAGGCAGAGGTCAGATGACAGAACATGGGCGAGGAAAGGGGTGGGGCAGGCAGAACTGGGAGTGACCTGGTGGCATGGCCTGGGACATCTGGGATCAAGCCCGTTGTTCTGTTCTGTGTAGCAGCAGGGATGCCAGATTCAAACTAATCATCAGCACCCAAAGTGGAGGACTGTGAAGTACTTTGGCCTCCACAGGACATCATGTCAACCACACTGATGCTATGACAAATCAGCTTGCGCCTTACACTCAGTATCAATCCAATATCGAGTCTTAGCAATGGCAGGATTCTTTTAAGGACACCAGCGAAGACAGCGCTGTTTCCACCAGCCAGCCCTCGCACCTCACCCTGCCCCTGTCCAAGGCAGATTGAAAAAGGCTTTGAAAAGCTTGAGATGCTGGCAGCATACTAATCCAGGCTCGCTGCTAGTTTTCTCATCTTCTGCAGAAAAGGAGAGTGTCTGGGCATCAGGCGTGTTCTGTGAAATGTGCAGGATGTATGTGGGAGCAGAGCAATGGACTTCTCAGCTATCCAGTTCAGCATCCATATGGCCACCCTACCCCATTCACGAAAAAAGGAAAACAATCCTGGTCTTCCATCAAGCATACCTGTTGCGTCCATTATTATTGTTCACACTGAATTTGATCAAATGTCAAATAGAAAAGCACAGATAGGACAAACAGCACAAGTAATGCACAACCAGTCACTTGTGTCATCCTCTCTCCTCCCTGATGTACCATGCCCAATCCTGCCCTTCTTATGTCCCTCTCTTATATCCTTTTCGGTTGTCTTATTTTTTTACCCAAGTGTAACAACCTGCAGACTGTTGGGGCAAAAGGTTGCTTCCCTAATGCAAGCTGGTAATGCTGCTCTGGTGAGGTGATCTTATGGGTGATCAGTGACAACAGAATCATGATAAGATGACATTACCATATACATTGAAACCGATGGAGGAGCTCATTGGTGAGAAATCATGGAACATCACTCACAGTGATTGATGGAAACCACTTCCTGCTAATACCAAGCCCATAAGTATGACCAGAATGTATCCATTGGTCACCACCTGTGTTTTTATATTAGTTTGTTTTATTTGACCTGTGGAGCTCCTGTCTCCTTTCTACAGGTAAGATGACACCAGGTCTGTCTTATGCCTATTTTATTATTCCTGTGGGTGATGAATAGTCATCACAAACTTTACAGGAAGGGGACTGAGCAGCTTTCATACTTCACAGCACGGGCACAAACACAGGCTGTGATCAAGGACTTTTATTGCAAATCTTGCATGGACAGTTATGCTAGAGTGTGGGTCCATGTTTATGCATTTTCCCATGGTCTGAGGAAAGGCAAAGCACCTGATAACAAGCAGAATACATCAAGCCCCATGTCTATTCAAAAAAGTAATATGCACTTCTGCTAACTCTTTGTCTTGTCTACTACTGAATAGACAGTGTGAAAAAAGACACAGGACACAATTGATGTCTTAACAACTCAACTAATGGGTAATATTGGAAAAAAAACAGGTAAAAAAGAAACCTTGTCTTTTGAAAACAGTAACCCTAATGATGTGCAATCAGAGAAGATTTGTGGCTTGGCATCGCTCTCTGTCACCCGAGGTCAAAGACGGGACTGGGCACAGATCGCTGCATTGAGCCGCCTGTGAACATCAGGGAGCCTATTGACAGATCTGGTTAAGTTGTGCATCAATCTACTTAAGAGGAATTAGAGGCATGAGCCTACGTCCTGCTTTTCCCTTCCCATCAAACACCTCTCTCAGGCACTGTGCTCTATTTCCGTCTCGGATGAGGACAGACTGCAGACACAGAACCACTAGTCATTCATCTCGTGAAGATGGTCTTCTGGATAACAAAGAGTAGAATCATACTGTATGTTAAATTTATAACAGTGTATTTTTTAATCAAACCTATGAAATGAGGGACATGCTCAGGCCATGGAGGTGTTCACTTGTTCACCCTGTCCTTCCAAGCATCCTACAGTCGCATAGATTTTTTAAATTTGCTTTATTTTGTAGCGGGGCCAGCCCTACAAACACGAATGTCTGTGACTGACTGAGTGACTGAGTGATGAAGTTACACCACTGGTCGGCCGAGTTATGAAGTTACACCATTGGTCGGCCGAGTTATGAAGTTACACCATTGGTCGGCTGGAGAGGTCCAGCCATATACTAGGTTTTGACCTGGTCTTGTTCCTTTATTAATTTTTAATCTGGCTCTGTGAACTGTCATGGTGTGTGCCCCTGAGACCCCGCACCTAAGGGTTTAATGTCAAACTACCAATACAAAAATTTAAGTGAGGCCAACAGCCCAATTATCCTTGCTCATTTTTGCAATGTACCTGTTATGCTGAGCATCAGTGTCAATTTTTTTTTCATGTGACAAAATGGCAACAAATTGCCACTGTCTAAGTTATGACTGCTTTATTATTATTATTATTTATTTTTTTTGTAATTTGTGCTATAAAAAATACAGGAATTTGTTTTGCTTCCATTAGTCTTATGTGATCAATGTAGGTCAACACATGTATTCAAATGTATACTTTCAAATGAATCACCTCAAAAATAAATACAGTTATTGTGATTGTATGTAAAACATAATTTAATAATTTTTAAAAATATTTATTAGGCTGCACTGCTCTCTCAGGTGGTTTCATTAAAAAAAAAAAAAATTACATCTTTTTGTTTCCATTTCTTCAGTTAAAGCCTAGCTGCACATTATTTAGGCAGCCACAAATGTATTGTAGTGAACGATGGGAATTATCCTCATGAATTTAACCTCTAACGTAACCTAAATTAATTTGTCCTTGAGATCATCATGACACACCCTCTTGGCACCTGCTATTGACAAATGTAGATACAAATTGCCAATAGTCAATAACTGAATTTGTTATGGACAATAAACAGAAAACCGAATAATGATTTCAGTGAAAAATTTGGCAGCCTTCATTGATAGACATGTAAATGCACCCTGTTTAACTCTGAAAGTATACTGATTTGTACAAAGGCTACCATTAGAGAATTTGACAAGCCAGTGCATACCAGAGGTGCTGTACCTCACAACAGTACTGTAGCTAACATTCTACTCTATCATTTTTGTAAACACACAGCCTGGCTTTACACACTATGTGACAAAACCGTTGATATGTTAGTTTCTCTGAAGGTGACAGTACAGGGCAGACAAAGTGCTTCCGTTTTCAAGTAGGGTCAACAGGCCGGCAGATTAACTTCTCACTTCAAAAACCAACCAAAAATGACAGCAGCCTGATGCAATCAGCAGTCACTTTAAAAACTGCTGAGAAAACAGTACCTTCAGGCAAAGCCTCTTTTGCTGCTAATATTTTGACAAGGTGGCTGAGGTTATCTACTCTTGATGGCTATGCATGTCGCCAGGCAACATCGATGGCTCTGAAACTTTGAGCACTTGAGTGTTGTGTCGTGATTCTCTAGTGAAATTTCTCTTTATGTTTCAGCCAGAAAAAGTTCATATTTCCATCAACCAAATGGGGCTAAAACATTTTTTTGATATGACACTGCTCCTGACTGGCTCAGCATGCTTCTGGCTGTTTATCGGTTTGGCACAGAACAGCTCTGTCAGTGACTTCTGGGCCTATATATACTGTAGGCTACCTTTGATGTAGGAACGAGGGCAGTCATGCTTGTCAGCAGAAAAGGAGAACCGCTAAGTTACTTATTAATGGCTGAATCCAGGCTGAATTCCCTTTACTTAGGCGTGCCACTTCGGTTTAAGACAGCATTGCTTTCAGTTAGACGCACCACTAAATTCAGAGCATAAAACAACAGGCTGCCAATTCAAAGCAGCTACAGGGTTGCGTGGAAAGTATTTCACAGAAATAAATAATGCAAAATCCTAACTAATTCAGGTGATCAAAAAATACTACTTGTGACAGACCAACTTCTAAACTGTTTCCCCAACCCAACAGAACAAGAGTAAATACTTGTTTAATAAATAATCTACATTAATAATATAAGTGTTATGACTACCATTTTTTCAAAGGGAATAATAATAATAATAACAACAATAATAATCTAAATTAGAGAGCGAGAAATAATACCAGGAATACTAACCTTCACTGGAACTAAGAGGCTAAGCCCAAACCATGAAAAACAGCTCCAGACCAAGGGGTGTCCAGATACTTTTGGTCATATATTGTATGTATGCGTCTCATCTACTGTATTTTGATATACAGTACAGGCATGTGTTTGTCCATGGAATACCTCCATTTCTTTTTAGAATTCTGATGCACAACCTGACACACTTGTACAAGTATTTTACATCACTCATAGCTATTTAATTGAGATTTTGTTTCCTGAAAGAACTGCAGTACTGCAATGTGCCCCAAAAGCATTGGTATGAAAGTAAAGTATCAATTAAATATCATACCCAAAGCTGAATGTGACCAAGGATATAGTCTGATTTAACAACAACAACAATTTAATTTCTTTAAGGTAGTGGTTGTGGAACTTGTGCCGCATTGAATTTGGGTGGCGGGTTATCAATCCCTCAAGATCACAGAGTCATCTGAATAATTAATGTTTTCATTACCGAGGCATGCTAACACATCATTAGGTGGAAGATTAATAAAAGAACAAAACACAATCTTACATGAGGAAACCCATTGAATTTGATCAATGGAGTCAGGCTAAACAAATCAAAGGAGCTGACAATGACAAGTATGTTTGCTGTATACTACACAGGGTATACAGGGGGTGGGATGCTGTATAACCAATAGCATGCTCAGAAGCAGATGAGAAAATTCAAACCTGGTTATTTGTCAATATTTCTACAATGGTCACACGGTCCGGCTTCGGGTGATGAAATATTAATACTGTTACTGGTTGCTCGATGTGACTTTTCAGTGCTAATATTATTCCTGTGAGAGATGAGATGAGAGGTGAAACTGACCTTTTATCAATGGCAGGCAGATGACGGAAGTGTCATAGTCTTATAGAAGGTGTCCAGATGGGTTAATCATGATGTGTTAATAACAAGGCTCTCCTCTCCTCTTACCTGCCCCTCACTTTATTGGTTTCTTTTTAAACATTTCAGACCGTTCAGCTATCGAGCCAGGTAGTGACAGAGTAAATAATTTCTGACCAGACCGCTGCTTAACTTTGTGATGCCATCTGCATGAGACATCAGCATGGCTTGTGAAATAATCACCTTTGATAAAATACAAGTTTGCCTGTCAATTTCAACTGTTATGTCCCCATCTAACACACACACAGGAGCATCTAGTACAGTATACAGCAACTAAATTATTAAAGATGCTTAATGCATTGTTTAAGCCCAAGTAGGCTAATTATTTATGGTCCGTTGCTGTTGGTACCCCTTCCAGAAAAGGGGTCATGCCAGTATTATCTAACGTGGTGATAGGGCAAGTTGTACAGCAAAAGTCCGGTAATTAAGCCTCGTGGCAGGGACTTCAGCTTCTGAGTAACCGTGTCGCCATTTTAGGTCATGCCGCTTAAAGGTGACAGAGTGATAATTAAGAGAACATAATAAAACAAATTTATCTCCCCCCATTCAATATATTGAGACTGCAGAGTGGTCTGCGTGAATGGATGCTTGTGGTTCAAAATGCTAAGCCCATAAATATGAGACAGGAAGTGGGATGGCATCCTCCACGGGATTATGCTATTTAGATATTAAACAAATCGTCATGGTGACAAAGCAGATGACTGTTCTTTCCAGCTTCCTCCTTAGAACTGTACAAACCCAAGTCTTCTAAGCGAGATACAAATGAACACCATCCACCCACACTGTGCTCCCACAGCAAACTGACTCAACGCCAACACATTTATTTTTTTCTTATCACCTGAAATTTACAAAAAGCAACAAGTTCATGTATGTTCCAATAAAGAAATGAGATAAAAATGAAATACACACAGATAATGCAACGATTATGTAAAGCATCATCATGTACATGCATTATTGTAACTTTCACATGAAGCCTAATTTTATGTGTAATTTGATATTTATGTGTTTGGATGGCAGACTCAACACATAATATATGACACATACTTTGACATCATAGATTCTTGGGAGAAAGATTCTTGGGATTACTGGCTTCACATATAAGTGCTTTGCTTTGTGATATTATGAACAGATTGTCCTTGCCAGTCACACCAAAGGGGCAGGAGTTCACAGGAATCTGCAGAGCAAGGCTGACGTAGCCTCTCACAAGGATCATCACTGAGCTCCATTTCATATTATTAAACATGCAGTGACCCTACCACATTTATGGGCTCCATGGCAGCCAACCCAAGGAATCTAAGCACACATGGAGTTCACTGTGTTTATACTTCAATGAGCCGAGATACGTATAATCACAGCGCCCATTTGGAAAAGTAAAAATATCCATGTGACTGATCAAAAAGTTGAAAGATATTTTTGTTTGCACTTTTAAAATACAACTGGCATCCTTCTCCAGGTTTTTGCTTTCCTTGTCTCGGATTGAACACCGAATTCTGTAAGCAAAGCACGTCACCAATGAGTCTCCCTCCCAAGAGGTAAAGCTGCACGGTTTCACTCATCTCGTGTGCTCAAACCGTTCGGATAGCTTAAGGATCAGTGGATCTGCAAAGGTCTTTTTGTCTCCTATGTCTCCAAGGGACAGACATTTGAAAATGTATTTTGGTTGTGGATTATGGGCCTCAGTTTCAGACAAGAAACTAAGACTAGGAATACGTAAACCAGCACTTTTTAAGCTTAAACTGAACATGAAGTTACATTTTTCCACACCCCCCCCCTCCACATACTTCAGCTTCTGAGACAGTGAGAGAAGATGAGTCTTTTCACTTAAATACTGAGTCCAACAGGAAATGAATTTGACTTCAGCAATGCAAAATTCACAGGAGACTGACTATACCATAAAAAGCAGGGGGGGGGGGGATCAGAAAGTGGCAAAAAACATAATGACAGAAAATATAATCTCTCTCCTCAATTCCTCTCTCTCTCTTTCTCCCTCTCTCTCTCACACACACACAGAATCTCCCTCTCCCAATCTCTACAAGCAATGCAGACACATCCCAACAGTAGGGGCCTTTGTCAGCACACTCTCCTCGCCCCATTTCCATATCTGAAATTAAAATCAGCTCCATTAAAACTTCACTCGCTTTGCTCGCTGGAACTATCAAACCCCAGCTTTAATATGCGCATGCTGTCATCTCGCTGAACGCATTACCCTGGCTCTCCAGGTATGTCTGCCCTTGCATGAAAGCATGTCCATTTGCGCAGCCTTACTCAATGCATCCGATGAGCCTCTGGACCAGTGTTAAATGCCACCTTCTGTTGTCAGCCCAAAATTTTAATAAGCCTTTTTTTCTCCATAATTTTTGCATGTGCTACACTTTCAAAAGGCTCTTAATGTAGGGCTCACAACTGGATTGAATGTATAAACCTGTTTTCCCCGACTGCTATTGGTCAATGTTCCACGGTGGGAAATGTTCTGATGCAGTCAGAATCAAATGTACTGTGTGCTCACTCGGGGAATGAAAAAAAACAAGTGCTTAATGTTCTGCCGAGAAATGTGCAAATTACCTGCGGAAATATAAACAGAAAGTGAGTCACCTATGTGCTCCTAATTCTTATTAGAATGCCAAGGTTTGCCTTTCTCGCATATAAACTTATTTACTTATTATGAAAATGCAGCTGTTAATTTCACAAAAGAATTGTTCTCTTTCTCCCCTCCAATGTCCCCTGTTTCACCTCAGTCTCTTCACTGTGATCTTTATTTCACACAGAATCACCAAACAGCTCTGGGCCAGGGCTCCCTGGTACCCTGCAGCAGAAACCCGCTTCCATTACACTCCCCTTCAGCAACAACCCCCCTCCCCCCCCCTTTTTTATTTTCATTCTCTTCCTGCTCATGAGTCACCTGGCTTCACATAGCTCGCACAACACGCAATTCATCTTAATGGCCACTTATGATGGAGATGGAAACTGCTTAAAATACACAGCGTAAAAAAACGAAGGCACCGGGTAATCTTACAATAAGGAATGGCTCTTCGCTATTGTTGCTCGCTCTTCATAAATATTAATAAACTCAGCTTGTCTCACTCCTTCTCAGGTGTGACAGCACAGGTGTGTTCAGCCAAGCTGGCAAATCATGAGAAAAAACAGGGATACAGAAAATTGAGGAGGCAGAAATCTTCCCCTTAAACTGATCATTGGTCTCAACTTGTTTTCAATCATTTTCCTTCAGTAGCTACACAGCGATTAAGTCACAAAATACTCAATACCATCAGATGCTGGTTCTCCTCAATTAGGTTAGGTGATCACATGCCAAAGATCTGTAATACGCAGATTTTGTCATTTAAACCATCTTGAAGCACAGGTTTTGTAGGCCTTTGTTGCAGGTTGTGCCGACAGCGAACATGCTAGTTAATTGAGTGGTGTATCCTTCTTCATTAGGCATACTTACAATGAAACAGATTTTTAATTGAATTTTTATTATATTATTATAATAATCTCCCTAACAGGATGTGAAGAAAGAAGCCGTGGGCTGTGAAGCTGTTGTTAATCAAGGAAAATGATTAAAATCAGCTCAAGACCAATAATCAGTACATGGGAATGTTTTCTGCCTCCTTGATTTTCACCACAGCTGTCACCACTATGTCACTGTACACAAATATCTGTAATAGACAGGCACCCTAATGGCCACCTAAAATGGCTTCCTTTTATTCAATTTTTTACCAACAAAAGCATGTGAACCAGGCAAAATTAAGATCAAGTAGATCAGCGCCACAGTAATAATGTCCCATAATCCTCTGTCAAGCGACACTGTCATGATGTAGAAATAGTCACATTAGGCAGTTATTGCTTGAAGTGGATGCGGCTGTTTCGAGTAGTGCGATTATCATGGTGGTTGAGACTGATCAACCGGGCCTGATGCGTTGTTTCTCATTCTTATTCAGGGCATGTTTGACAGAAAGAATATGACTAAAAAAAAATTATCTCCCTCCCAGCCAGCCGCCCCCACTGCAAAAAATTACACCAGCCAGTCCTTCCAACTGGCAGACTGCATCTCAGGCGTACAGCACAACATTAACTGTCAGCTTGCCGCCATGAACTAGGTTTCCTCATTCAGCAGCACAGCGAGTTGGTCAGATAAGCTGGCAGTTTTCAAGGTGATGACACTGTTGTTTAATATAGTATAATGTAACTGCCAGCAAATGCTTTGAGCAGTCTATCGCTCTGCTGGTATGGATTGTTATGCAGTCTGTGCCAATAATATAAGGCTTTATTTGACATAATAATAGCAACTCACTTTATTTACAAGAGTAATTCATTTGATATGAAAAAATCAGAAGTATATTTTTAAGATATTAGTTCAAAGTGGTAATGCTTTCTCTGAAAATCATGCAACATCACATTGATGGCATTTATAGACAGTGATGCATGGACATTGAAAGGGAGACAGGAATACTGAAGGGGGACCTCTTAACTTGGTGGACGAAATATCACATAGGGCTGTTATAACAAGTGTGCTGATTCCTTTGACTGGCAACTTAGATGGGGTGGGGGAGTGATGTTAGAAATAACAGGTATGAGCAAAAATGTGCATAATTTATTAGTAAAATTGTTCGGATGATTTTTAGAGCATTGGCCAGAGGCTGTCTTAAAACAAACAGTTGAATAAAACTCACATGCACAATTCATGCAGAGTTCAAACTGCAAGGAGGAAATTGGATTGTGCATGCTAAAGTATGTTTGTTCAGTTCAATGGTGCAATTGCTATCATTCATTTCAACACATTTATGCTACTGTGAGCATCAAGAACTAGCAAATGATGCTCATTCCAAGAGCAGCATTAACGTTCCTAAGAGAATGATGCCGATGTACTGTAGCAGATGATAAACGCACACTCTCTGCGTCTAACAGATGCACAGCGATATTTCTCTTCTCTTTCAAAAATCAATGCTGTTTATGCATTATTCACATTTGATTTGTTGAATCATTATAAACAGACATAACCCTGGCATCGAGGAATAGAAATCAAAGATTAATGGAAACAGGGATTAAATGAGATTCTGATTTACGGGGCTTCAAAGCCACACTCTACAGTTTTGCTGTGTGAATTTTTTTGGTGCATTCTGACAGGAAAAACCCAGACTTACTCAAGTTACTCTTTAATCATATCTAATTGCTTTTGATTAGATAAATCCTAGATAGCTGGCACATGCTTGCCAATATTTATGGCATTAAATGAAGCATTGTATTAGGAAAAGTGCAGGCACTTTGGATGCTTTCTTCCTCTTTTGTGGATCATATACTCGTCAGTCTTTGAAGACACCTCTTATATTCTTATCTATATTTGTCTTGTTGGAGCACAAATGCAAGCTCAAATGAATCCAAGAATCCCCTGAACAGAACGTTACATGGTCTGAGCTCCAGCCAACTGCCAACATAGCCCACTGAGACATTATAACATCACTGTGTTAAGCGCCATGTACATTCCAAATAAAGGGCTGCACATAGATGTCCAGATTTTCAGTGTGTAGTGTTCAAGTGCTGCTTCGTCTAGCTGTTGATGCAATGGTGCATTATTTAGCATATAAGAACAGACAAATCTTTAAAGGAATAATTCACTTCCTGTTTTTTTTATTTTAAATTTGAATGTATATATTGACTGGCCCAGTTTTTATGTACAATGAAGAATATCCTAGGTACTTACAGCGGTTTCTGACACCTGGCATAGGGGAAATTCAGGGGTTTGTGGTCTAAAGCAATAAAATACACTTCACAGCAGCTTCTACACTGCAATATTTTTTTTTTCCAGAGGCTGAAACATCAGTTTCTCATGCAGTACAAGCTCTTCACTTCCTAAAATCCATGTAGTAATGTTTCCTTGAGTGCCCTGGTGTCGTGTCACATGCCCCAGAGGAAACAGTTCCAACTGAAAATAAAATAAGGGCTCACACATCATTCACTCACCATTCAAACACACACACACACACACACATACATCTGGGCAATTCAGAGTCTCCAATGAGCCTAACCTGCATGTCTTTGGACTGTGGTAGGAAACCGGAGTACCCAGAGGAAACCCACGCAGACACGGAGACGGACAGAAAGGCCCAGGCTTTCGAACCCAGGACCTTCTTGCTGTGAGGCGACACTGCTACCCACTGCACCACTGTGCTGCCCAGAAAATTCTGCAAATATCTAAAATATACTTCATGATACAAATCACTGCCTTAATCCATCAAAAATATACACTAAAACTGAAATTATATATTTTTATTATTATTATTTTTTTCTCTCTTGAAGAACAGATATCAAGGGTTGTGCAATTTAAAAAAAAAATGAAATGAAAAGTAGATGTAATGTCTATAATTCACAAAATATCAAGCAGCTATGATCTCAAAGTAAGTTTACATCGGAATCTCTTTCTGATTAAGTGCAAGGATCGGTTACAAGAATGACTTAAAGAGGACAAATAGTTCTCACAAGTGCACTACTAGCCTGATGAACAAAGTTTGGGGAAGTATTGAGCTAATGATGGAACAAGGCCAGCTAATCTCCGACCTGCTGGCTTTTATCAAAGGGTTTTGAAAAGTTCATTGTCTTCTATTAGACCTTTCTGTCAATTCTCTGCAAGATAGGTTCCTGTTAGAAATAGGCTGGCCAAAAATCCCATTATTATGTATACTTCCCGAAAAAAGAAACCTACTAGTTAGTACCCTAACATTTATTTGACCAGAAAACCAGAAAGGACAAAACCAAATTTATCATGTCATTTGACAAATCCTGAATGGAAAATATCCAAAAAGACACACTGAACGGCCGAGGCAGCAGACTGAGAAATGTTGTGCTGAAGGGTACAGCTTCACTGCAATACTACCTTTTCTCTCACTTAGGCCACATTTTCAATTCCAGTTTGAAATGAAGCAAAGAATGTAAAGTCATTCGCCAATAACACTTAAGTAGCTCGCTGTTACCAACAACCCCCACACCATTACGTTTATAGAACACATGATGCTGCGACCACAGGAGAGGTTCACTGAGGGAAACCATTCTGCACAATCTGGCTGCATCCAAGCATAATCACTTATACAAACTACACTTATACAATTTCTCTTCTTTCCAGAATGCCTTTTCCACTGGTCGCCTTTCCAAGGTAAGTGGGTAAGTCTGTTTCATTGCATAGGGTAACAATGCCTTGACTGCTCTTACTTGCTACTATACCAATGTGCCAAGCACGTTTGGAAATATCCCTTTGTTTTTTATTGTTCCTCTATTGTTTCACAATAACACAATTTCCCCCTTTCCCAGCTTCAGGTAATTGAGTCTGTATGGAGAGTGACAATGATAAGGTGGTGGAGAATGCAGAGGACATTAAGTAATGCTTTTGCTTAATAGGTTATTTCTCTTAACAGGTAATAACACAATTTCCATATTTGATGAAAAAGGATTAAGCCTTTATTCCTCCGCTCACAGCACATTGATAAGACTGCAATTTATGCAATTTAAGTTTAACCATGTAACAACAACAAACAAAAACCCAGACCAGATTGCCTGCTTAACAATCCCTCTAACATTTTAAAGTCCAAGAAAACCAGCAGAGGAAAGAACTCCTCTTCATTCATAAGGTGTTCAGGCAAAGCATTATCAGTAAAGCTCGTTTGTCAGATCGACTGAGACAACCCTTTCAAGGGCTCGTCATTCATTTAGACTGGATTCAATTCCGTTTCCAAATGGAACTCAATTGCTTTAAAACAATGAATGACTGCGGCCTCCGCACTAACTTATTCAGTATGCTCTCATAATCTCTCGCACTCTTAGCTCTTTATTGATCCATCACACTCTCTGAATTGTCTGCAAGAGAAAAACCAACCTCCCATTATCCCTGTCCATGTGCTAACTGACAAACTAATTTTTTGCCAATCCATACTTGGTATTTCCATTTAGCTCAGACACTATTTGGAAAGGGCCTTTCTTTCGGGGGGGAGAGAGATCCAGCAGCACACAAGAGAACAGAAAGCTGACGGAAGAAGTTCTGAATAGCAAAACTGCATGACTATACATATTCATTGTGGTGAAAATGAAAGGCCGATTTGTGGAAAATAATCTCATTGAATTTGAGCAGGTCGTGGGTCAGGTGAGATTGTTTGTATCACACTAAACAGCAACATTGGTTTTAAAAAGGGGAAATATTCCCTTAGCATGCTTTGGTGAAAAAAAAAACATTAAAAAGGAATGAGGAGGCCTAAGGGAGAGAAAAATTCTCTGTATATCACCTCAAACACCATTTCTTGTCTAGCCACGCCTCACCACCCTACCCAAAAGACATCTAGCTTATATCTGCTGATATGTTATGAATGCAAATAAAAAAGGGCCAAATTTACTTTTCCATAAAATGTCTACGTTCCCCAATCCAGAAAAACAGAGGCAGCCACAGGAAGTGAGGGAAACATAAATTCTCAGCAGCTGAGAATGGCATTCATAAAACATTTTATCAAGCCATTAGCAGAATTTGAGTTTCACAAGGTTACAGTGGCACTAATGTTTTACAAGCATGTTTCTTGTGCATGATGATTAATGGTTTATAATGCTCAAGCAATTTAGTCAATTTGGTGTTAGTATGAGCCGTTCAGATGATTTCCCAGTCATTAACATTAACAATGTGTTAATTAACTCCTATATGTATCATCTGCTCAGTAATTTCTGTATTATTTTTACCAAATGCAACTAATTAGCATGAGAGACTCCCAAAACTATTTGAGCTAATTACTATGAGTTCATTCATAACAGATAGTGCACAAATATTTTGGTACTCTAGCTGATGAGGGAAAGGTCGGTTTGCAATCAATTAAGCACAAGAAATATTTATTGAAATATTACTGAAAAATAACTAGTGCGAATACGCTGAGGTAGAAATACAGCAGAGGAAGAACCATGTAAAGCAGGATGGAATCTTTAGTTTTTGTTCACAGAGGGGCCATGAACATCAAATCATAGATATTGAATTACTACAGCAGTTGCTTCCATTGACAGCGCTTGTGTTCACCATATTAGTTAAATATAATGAAACCAAAGTGTTTCGTTTTAGTATTAGATTAGTATTATCTGCATAAGCAAATATATATATATATATATATATATATATATATATATATATATATATATATATATACACACATTTTTACCATAATACAAATACATTGTATTTTACCATTATAAAAATACAATGTACACTCACTGTACTACATTTTGTAACATACCCATAAAATTGTATGAAAAAATATGGGTTGGGTATGGTTCACACAAATGTTGCATAAGCCAACAATAGGCACATGTAGTTAGCAACAACTGGTGCTGTTCATTGCAGTGCATATTCATAATTCCTTTTTTTTCCATTTTTTCATACTGACCTCTTCTGATTATGGATCCACTGACATGAGCCCTTGATATTTATTCAGGGCCCTTAATAGCAAGCACTGTCCCAAGTAAATGACTGCCGGCCTACCAACTGTGTGCTCACACTGCCATTGGATGGACATAGTACTCCAGTGGGTCTCTACTGATTATGATGGCCTAATGTTTTATTTCTATGGAGATTAATTAGAAGTGGTTTTATGCCAATACAATTTAGCTGCTTCCCATAATCAATAAATGGCATCTGCCATGCATCTTAAATCAACCAAAAATGTCAGCACAGTCGGCAAAAAAGCAAACAAAGTGCTTCGTCAAGAATGTGTTTTGTTTTCATGCAATCTTCCATTCAAAAGCCACTTCCAGCATTCATGCTTTCCACATAATTACAATTTGCCACATCTCTTCTAATTTAGACCACCTGTCATGCCAGTCTGCTTCGTTTCAAACAGCAAAACAATTAAAACACACTTCATTAAAAAACAAGCATCACCCAGGACACGTCTGTGCTGTATAACTTAATAGTTCTGTAATAATAAACATTTCATTTGTCAGGCAAAAGATTGAAGCCATCATAGTCATTCTGTTGGGATCAATAAACAGAACAACAAAAGGCATATTCCATACATAGGGCCTGCAGAATGTCCCGAGTTGTTATCATACTGTGTACTACAGTGAATCAAAGTAGAGATGTGAGCGTAGACCGTTTGTTAAGATACAAACAGTCCTACCTGCAAAGGTAGCTGGTAGTTACTACGTGATAGGCTTGTTACATAGAGGGAATCAAGTGAGCATGAGGTGCTGTTGTCTATGCAGCTGAAACTAAGTGGCCGGATCAGCAATGTTGATCAGCGCATGGGCGCAGCCAATGGCACAGCACGTTGGTGCAGCTGGTGTGGCTATTGGTGTGGGTATTTTTATGACCAGAGGTGAGGAATGCATAGCTCAATGCACACGGTGCAAGTGGAAAATGGCCTGGATTATATTGAATACTGTATATTTTCAGTGGGTGTGTCGTAGATGCATTTATTCATAGCCAATAAAATGACCTGTTTTAGCCAAAAAATACACTACATGGTCAAAGGTATGAGGATACCCGTTCTAATTAGTAGGTTTGGCTACTTTAGCCACACCCATTGCTACCAGATGCATAAATCAAGCATACAGCCATGCACTCTCCTCAGACAAACATTGGCAGTAGAATGGGTCATACTGAAGCACTCAGTGACTTTCAACGTGGTACGTGGTCATTGGATTCCGCCTTTCCAACCAAAGAGTTCGTCAAATTTCTGCCCTGGTAGAGCTGCTCTGGTCAACTGTAAGTGCTGTTATTGTGAAGTGGAAACGTCTAGGAGCAATAACAGCTGAGCCACTGGGCGGTAGGCCATACAAGCTCACAGAACCGAGTGCTGAAGCGCGTAGTGCGTAAAAATCGCCTGTCCTCGTTTGCAACACTCACTACCAAGTTCCAGACTGCCTCTGGAAGCAACATCAGCACATGAACTGTTTGTCGGCAGTTTCATGAAATGGGTTTCCATGGTCGTGCAGCAGCACATAAGGCTAAGATCATCACAAGCAATGCCAAGCATTGGCTAGAGTGGTCTAAAGCACACCGCCATTGGACTGTGGAGCAGTGGAAATGTGTGCTATGTAGTGATGAATCACACTTCACTATCTGCCAGTCTGACGGATGAATCCGGGTTTGGCGAATACCAGGAGAATGCTACCTGCCCGAATGCATAGTGCCAACTGTAAAGTTAGGTGGAGGAGGAATCATGGGCTGGGTCTGTTTTTCATGGTTTGGGCTAGGTCCCTTAGTTCCAGTGAAGGGAAATCATAATTCGACAGTATAAAATGACGTTCAAGAGATTTGTGTACAGTTTGGGGAAGGCTTGCTTAAACATCCATGCACAGTAATGCTTTTTTTAAACCAACAGTATTTTGTCCTGGAAATATGACAAATATTAACAATATATACAGTTATTTATGTTATTTCCATTGTTTCCCACTGCTGTGCATGGTATCATGGTATTCATTTCATTAAATGAATGCTTTTTAAAACACGCTTGTTTCAGTTTTCTGTGATTTTCAACAACTTTGCCATGACTTTAGCCAATACTTCTTGTGAGAAACACCCAGCCTTAGTGATAATATAATAACTACAAATAACATTTTCTAGATGAATTAAAAATCTTGGACCTTCACACATCATGCCCATGTAACACCCACAGGTTCAAACATGCTCGCCCCTGCCGGCCTACAGCTGTAAAAACGACACCCACGCCACCAACATCTGTGGGGGGAACCAAGGGACCCGCGGGACTGGAAGGCCTACCCACCCAATGCACAGCCAGACCTCTACTATGTACTTTAATACACTGCCACCAATGGGGTCGACAGAGCCTCTATTTCAAGCCAAGTGTCAAACAATCATTCAGTTAATTACAGCATTGATGAACACCTCATAATTAGTCCCTAATTGTATAATCAGTCATGTGTCTGTGCTGACTGAGAAACATTTGCGGAACTCGGCGTGCTTCCAGGCCTACTGGAAAACTTTAGCTTGGTATCCCAGATTGTCACATGCCCAAAAAACTCTGGGCTCTAGCTATACATAATCCTGAACAGGATAAATACCCTTCTTGTGATATAAAGAATACATTTTATTTAATTAATATCAGTTTATCCACCTAATATCAGCTTATTTTCCTTTTATTATCAAAACTAATTGATTGTTGAAGCTCTTTAGTTGTTACAGGTCTATGGTCATTGAACACTATGTTTTAAATATGTTTTTATTAGAAAAACACTTGTTGAAATTATGGCGGCATGCTGGTTATTTATTTGCTAAAATTCATCTTGGAAAATAAAGCTTTAGTTTAAAAGCAGTTTATGAAATGCTAACTGATAATCAAAATAAGTTGCTAAAAACCATTACTTAATAATCCAGTAATTGTGACAATATTAGATGATATTATATTAGATTAGATTAGATTTGATTAGATTCAATTACAAGAACTTTACTGTCCCCAGCTTTGGATATTTTCCACATATATATATTTTATGGACTCACAAAAACATTGACATATTCTGTACTATAGCTACATATACTGTATTACAGAATTGCTTGTAAGTAGAAAAAAACTAATTGATATAAAACTACTTATGTCGTAGCAGCAGGATATAAATAAAATAGTGAATATAAATACACTCATTACACAGAGTCAGGCACAAAGGATGAAGGAATGTTTATAAATATTTTTGTATTTTGTTGCTATTCCTTGGTAATCTGAATTTTTTACTTGTTTTCCTGAAAAGACCATATATTTTAAACTGACGGTACAGAAGGTGGGACGGTCAGCTGTTATACTCTTTGCCTTTGTGTGGGGTTATTGATTTCACCAAGCTGGGATTCCTGTTTCCCAGTTACTTTCCCTGGCATTCTCACAATTCACAGATTGCTTTCACTTTTGAGACTCGAATTTCCATGCCACACTGGCACATTAACGTATAATATTAATGTAATCACATAAATGTAACGATCTAATAGCAGGTACGATCTAATAACATTGAAACTTTGTGCACAGCTATGTCTGACACCAACAAATTCAGGGAACTGAAAAAACAAGTGGTAGCAAGAATACTGATATATTTCTATTTGTTTATTGGAACGTTCTTAAAACAGCAAATGAAGCTCCCCCCCTCCACCCCACCCCCCAAGCTTATATCCTTGGAAAAGGTCGTAAAAGTACCAGTCTGTCCTTCAGGTTCTTACCTGCCAGAATATACTGTCTATTGTATTTCCCAGGAATCCTTCTCTTGTTTCAGAAGACAGGAGCTTGGGGCCCAGTATTGTCATGAACTCATCAAAATCCACCTGACCATCCCCTGAAAGACAGGATTCAATTAATTTAATTTCAAGTCAGCACACACACTTCAGCAAATAGTTATTCAACCTGCATGTCAGAGTCCCTCACAAATGTATTGTCTTTGGAGCTTAATATTGAGCAAGACAATTGTAAGAAGCAGTAGGTGTTAAAATAACTCTAATGCTACACAAGCCCTTTTTCATATTAAATGCATGTGCAAGTATGTTTCTGCTTCCAGCATGCCTAATAGCAGTTTTTAATTCACATAAATTAAATAAATGATATAAATAAGGTATCAAGTAATGAATCAATTTCCAAAACGCTGTCATTATCCTTCTGTCTCTCAGTGGTGTATATCCTGGCCCAATATTTCATTTTTGGAGAGCATTTTGCACCGTCTATCTCAGCACTCCTTCCTATAAGTCTTTTTAACCGAATTCATCTGATGCAATTCATCTGAAGCTTTTGGATTTCTGCTGAAACAATTAATAATTTCATGATGACATTTATAAGGATCAACAATAAAATGTGAAGTTTGTGCTTTGGTTAAATTGTGTTTTGTATAAAACTGTACATTAGAAAATAAAAACAACACAGAGAAAATAAGCATGAGATTGTTTCTATAATGTCCTTTTGATAGGCCTTTTTTATGAAAAATATGTTGTGAGTTTTATTTATTTTTTGCCAATAAAGCCGAAGAATAAACATTTTTACGTAATACCCATGCTTATCTTGAAAATTGTACTGAGTATAAAAGTTACAGCAAAAACAATAGTTACTGCCAAAACAAGTAATTTCCCCTAACTGAAAGGGGTTTTCCAATTAAAATTTTGGGTGGTGTAGCCCAATGTTAGATCTTTTCAATGAGACCCCAAACCCCTGGCAGTAAATACTGCAAAGTGTAAAACCGCCTTTAGATTTCATTAAAACCATTTAAGGGAAATCTTGAATGCATATAGAAATGTTGTGATTGGTAGGACTGAAGTGCTTGCAAAAATATTCAGACCCCTTAAAATTTATCGAATTCGACCCTGAGCACCTGCATTCAGTCCTGGTCCCCCTGATGACTCAGTATGACTCATTACACCTCGCTTTCACCCCTGAAAGCGATCCCTCTGGAGCCGTACCACCGGCACATCAGATGGCATCGATCAGTCCATGCATATGGAGTCCCACGCCTCATTGAAGGTGACAGAAGGCAGGGTGAACTCCAGCTACAATGATGGATATGGGAGCAGGGCTGGAGGTAAGGAAGCAGGCCTATGCGTGTGCAGTTTTCACTGTCCTGCCCCCCTCTGTGTCTAGCTATAGTTAAAATTATTGATTTAAAGATTTGTTTGGCATGGTGTGTTTTAGCCAGAAAAGAAACAAATGTTTGCTGTCACAGTGTCCTAACTCCAAAAATTTAACTTTTCAGGCCAAAAATATCTTGCTGTTGTAGTACATTGCATTGCTTTATACATTGGTGTTTCGAATAAACTTCATTAGTCATAAGCCATAAAACATTGACAGTACACAAAAGATGATGCAAGCTTGCTACTGCGTATAAAAAAGGGTATACAAAAACTGAGATATAAATGATAAAAAATGATGCAGACGAGCTGTTGCATTTACTTGGTCGGTTATAATGGCATTCAGCCATGAGTTCTGGTGCTCCCATATCATTTTAAAAAAGGCTGATAAAACCATTACTCAAGGGACATAAACGGCTTGAGAAAGAAATGAGATTACAAAATGATACGCTTACACTATTCTCAACAAACAGTGATTCACTCATGTGCAATTACGGATTCTTTTATCTACACGGCTGATAATGAGATAATTTATGACCACTGCACTGTTGCGGGGATTTAAATAAAAAATCACCTGTAAACAAAGCAAATTGTGTGATCAAAGAAAATCCACTGCAGCCTACGCAATTCAAACCTACGCATGAATTTCAATGTCAGTACAGCCTTCCACAGTAAGCCTCTTGTATACACATATATTTGTACTTCAGCATTGTATACCTTAGGGATTGTTTTTTTTTCGAGATCAATCCTGAGCAGAATCACTGACCTTTAAATCACCAGGATAGCTCATCCTATTCACTGAGTGTTCTGTATCTGCAGATTCATATGCTGCAAAGATCAGTGAGCCGGCACAGCATTGATCTATAAAAGCTCTACCTTGCAATTGTCATATGCACACGGAACAAGGGCAGGAGATGTCAATATCTCTCTGTCCCTTCATTTTAATGGCCTCAGCAGATAGTTTCCATTAATATCTTAACTCGCTGAGGGACTTCTTTAGAACAGGGATGGCTAGGATAAGATGCAAGTTACAAAGTAAAAATAAGTACATTCAACATTTCTAACTATACAGTTATGGCACTGAGGAGTTCATTTTTGGCCACTCTGATAAACAGCCAAAGCTGTATTTCCAAAACTAGCTAGCTATTGAGCTAGCTTTCAATTGCAATAAGGAAATGGATAAACAACACTGACCCAAATAATGCGCATTTAACCCATGGATAGTTTGGGATTACAATATAATTTTACGCTCACACAACCAGCTATCTTTAAATAATATATTTAAACCATCAATCTATTTAATTAAACTATCAGTATTATTCAGTTTAAACTCGAATGTAATATGTATGTAACGTAGCCATACTAGTGTTCCTTCAATGTTGGCATAAGAAATAATGCAATTTTCAGTTTAAGTTTAAATATATTGAATAATGTCACAACTATAGGCCACAGAATAGGATGATTCTTACTTCAAAGCTAGCATAGAATTGAAGACACCAGCCATATTCTCCTCTGTATGCTGACGCCAGCCTCCAAGAAAAGCCAAAGTTAATTTTCACTAATGAGTACATGGCTCCCCTATGCGCAGTAGCTCATCCAATTAGCAATTGTGCCCATCGTCCAATCAGTAGTCATATAAATTCAAAAGTGAACCAGATGCCCACTGCAGCTGGCAAGATACAATCGTGTTGCTCAAGTATATCAATAAAATACCAATCAGCAGCCGCCTGACACCAAGAACAACAGGTGTTCCCATAAAGTCAGTGACTCACATTAACATCAGGCACTGATAGATCTCAGGTGTACATTGTGTGAATGCAGCCTCACAAACCATGAATGCACGTCAAAAGCCTCGCTTCAAAGGACAAGCGATAGGGCCTTGAATGAAAAATACAGTTTATTGTTTTATTTTTTCAATGAAAACACATTTGAAGACATTTTTCCATGAAATGTGGGGATGGTCAATAGCACGTAATTGTAGAACTTACAGGAAGTTGTCTATTGTATATTCCCATTTTATTCTCAGGTTCATTATGTTCCCAACTGAACGTGTTTCGTTCATTTGTAAAAGTCACCATTAAGTATCAACACTTAATAATCTTTTAACCCAACAGTATGAAAGTCAGTCGATACTTTAATTTTTGAGACATTTCAAAATGAATACTTTAACACTTCAAGTTGCCAAAAGTATATTTGGAGAAATGCATTATGTTCCACAAATACCACGAGCCACAACAGTATAGTACGGGAGACACTGAAATCATTGTAATTCAAAATGGGTAGTCTATAAATAGTAGACAATTTCTCATCACTGTGATATTGGCTCAATAGACAATTTGGGGGGGGGGGGGTGAAAAATGCATCCTCCTCCTCAGAGAATTGCCTATATAAATACAGTATATTCCAGGCACGCTGCTCAATATCTACAGAAGATTGTTTCTAGTTTCAACATGTGTTCACTTGATGTAGAGGAGGACTTACAAGCCACCTCCTTGAAATGAACTTGGGATTCAACAATCCCACAGAGGCCTGTTGAGGTTAGAATAAGGCTCGATTTGATGATGAATGAATCTATTAACTACTTCAATACTAACATGCTGAAATAATCAGATGTAGACTGAATGTTGCTGGCTTTTACAGATATACTGTAGATACAAATGCAAGATCCCAATTGTAAAGCATTTTTGGACAGTCAGAATTCTTCATTACATTGCATTACTGGCATTTAACAGAAACTCTTTTTTTTTGCCTTTTTACATAGTATCCACTTATACAGCTAGCAATATACTGAAGCAATTTAGGAAATTTAGCAATTAAGTACCATTCTGAAGACTATAAAATCAGTGTCCTACCTGGGATTCAGATCAGCAACCTCTAAGATACAAGCCCTGTTCCTGCTACACCATCACCCATACATTTCCCTATAAGGGGAGTAAATGTAACTTTCTCCCTGCACATATCAAATGAAGCATAATTCCTCTCACTTTAATAAAATGAATGTAAAACAATATGTAAAAGGCAGTTGGCTATATATGCATGTATGCATCCTTAACTGTATTCATCATTATTTTAATGTAATAGATACAGCACTTGTTATCCACTCTTTTACAGGTAATATGTCTTAAAAATTACACCGACAAGCTTTGGAAAAGAACATATGCGATAAATGTTATGGCACAATGCATCATTCTTTTAAACGATGTATCAGTGTCAATATTTATCTGCTGCTATCACATAAATGCAAAATAAATGAGTAAGTAAATCAAAAGACACTTTCCATGACTGAAAATATTCTCATTTGTATAAATAATGCATCTTTGAGTCTGGCCAATATATAGCTGAAATAAATTGAGACATAAACAGCTCACATTTCTAGAGTTCCGCTTTTATTCAACTGACAGTGAACCTGTTGATGAAACCAGATGCTAAATGAATGAATTGTGGATAAAGGTCATTAGTGAAATCATGTGCGGCCCATTTAAACTGATTTCCAGCCCTACACCCTGAACACACAAAGCCCAATGCGTGGAGTACCGCCACAGTAGGAATCCAGTGACGTTAAACACTGACCACACTCTTCACATTCACTGCTTATGTGCAGCCTTTTGAAGAGTGGCCTTCCTTATGAAATGCTTCCCATAACAACACATCCAGCTTTGTGTTTGAGCGTGTGTTGCGTGTTGAACCCTGATCATAAATTAGTGTAAAACGTCTGCACGCGCTTTGAAATTAACATAAAAACACACTACCCACATTACCATAAGTGATAAGGCCACATTAGAAAATTCACATGCAAATGTGGTAAGGTCGCACATTAATTACACAGGTCGAAAAGGTGACATTTTTGAAGTCCAGAAGAGGCTACAAATTAAAATAGCTGCAGCACATGAAAGGACTACACTACACAAAGAGGGCAGGCTGCTCCAGGCCTCCTGCTGCTAGATGTAAGAAAGCATGCGACATTATTCCTGCCAATGATAGTGATCACCCAGTCCCAATGCAGGAGCTTTACATGCGTGACCTTAATGACTTGTTAAGGGAGTCCCCCTTCTCTGCAGGGAGGAGCCAATTACACGTGTCTCATTGTTAATTACTTCGCTACATTACGATTACAGTAAGCACAAAAATGAATAAAAGTATTATGAAGGGCTTTGATGATCTCATGATCATCCAGGCGGCATTAAATTCAAACTACAATCAGTGTTGTAAATATGAGCATGTTCAACGTGTTCTTACATCATAATATTGGCAAAGATGATGTTTCTGAATTATGGAGAAAATATATATATATTTTTGTAAAAATGTGATCTGAAGTACTTTCATGTCCATGTTGTTAAATCTGACACTTTTCAGAGGAAAATGGATGAAAAATGTATTTTAGTAAGTAATCAGTCAGTAATGTCTTGACACCAGGCTTTAGCGTAACTGTAACTACAGCACTGTAACTACAGCACAACTACAGAAAAAGGCTGGTTCCATAGGAATCTACTAACCATTACCTCTGAAATCAAAAGAAAGGTGAGACTGAATAGTTTTCATTTTCATATGCACTTGATAAAATGAATATATACTCACAAGAGAAACAGCTCTGCAGCCAACCAGTCCCTGCTTTCTTGTTCATTTTTTGCATCCATTTACACACAGCTTTTGCATTTAAAAAAAATCCATTTGTACAACTGAACATACACTGAAGCAATTCAGGTTAAGTACCTTGTACAACAGCAGGATGATAACTGGGAACTGAACCTAGACTACACGCCCAGATCCCTGACATCATACTACACTTGACACCACTCTGCCATGTAGAACACAGCATGCCACAAAGAATGCACTGACTTTCTGAGGGCTATATTCTAATGTACCACCAAGCGGTCCAAACATCTGAAACGATTGCTAACATTCCAATTGTTCACCCAATCACTGACCTGTGCACAATTTATGGAGTAAGTAAGTACGGATTTTAATGGATATCCACTGTCCTCTAACCGCCTGTAAACACATTGCCCGTAAATGGGCTCCCAGAAGCATCACCTCATACGGGATCCCATTAGCTACTCCATTTTAATGTAGTGACAGATAAAAAAAGATAACACAACAAGAACCAGTGCACCTACAGGCATTTAACAAATGTGTATCTTATACTATTTGATGGGTGTAGAGCCCATTTCCTACATTTCTTGAGTCTCTCATTCAAATAGCTTACATTGATTAACTCCATGCAGGTGCAATGCCTAAATAGCCAGCATTGGACTGTATAACTGGACACAGCTTGCATACAGTATCAAATTGTCAAACTGAAATAGAACATTTCATGGATCTACATTATGTGTTCAAGCATTCATATCTGCAGCAAATCAGCACAAGGCAGCAGCATTTTTTAATTTTTTTTGCCATTTTTCTCCCCAATTTAGTCGTTATACCAATTCCTTGTGTGAATCACGGTCCTGGTCGATGCGTTATCCTCTGTTGGTCTGGGGAGGGTGTAGACTGCCTCCTTCGATACATATGGAGTCGCCAGCCGCTTCTTTTCACCTGACAGCAAGGAGTTTCACTGGGAGAGCGTAACGCATGCGGAGGTTCATGATATCTCCCCCAGATCCCCTCCCTGCTGAACAGGCGCCCCAACCAACCAGTAGGAGTCGCTAATGCAACGATCAGGACTCATACCCTCACCGGCTTCCCACCCGCAAACACTGCCAATTGTGTTCGTAGGAACGTCTGACCAAGCTGGAAGTACCGCTGCCGGGAATTGAACCCCGTCTCTGCAGTCGTGGGCAAGTGCATATACCTCTACACTACCCAGACTGCCCCCAAGGCGGCAGCATTTGAGTTTAAACCTGGCCTGAGTTTAAAACGGAAACGCATTATTGAACACCACACCTGCACAGCACCAAATGTTTCTATTGACACACCCCCCATTGTGGCACCCAACCCATTTGGAGCAAACAGGTTTCCCACAGAGCATGAAACCAACACAGGCACAGGCGACAAATTATCTGTTTATAAGATACTTAACTAGCAGCTCCACTTGTGCCCAGATATATTTGGTGCTTACGGTGTCACTAAACCGGCCCTTTATGATCAAATTTTACGAGCGTTTCTTTTCTTCAAAGTGTCAGATTTATCAATATGCATTTTATGATAAAATTTTATTGCAAGGGAGCCCTGGCAGAGATGCTGCAAAATTAAAAGAATGCAAAAGAGATTAAGTCCACAAATAACAAGCATCAAACACATTTAGAGTGAAGGACTCACCATCCATGTCCAGCCTCTGCATGATAATGGCCAGCTCCACCTCACTGGGCATATAACCCAGGGAGCGCATGGCCATGCCGAGCTCCTGCTTGGATATGAATCCGTTTCCATCGCGATCCAGAACTCTGAATGCTTCCCGGATTTCTGCCAAAACAAACATACAGGAAATTTGTTGTATTTGAGCTCTGAGCTTGATTTCTCTCTTTCTGTTTCTATCCCTCTCTCTGTCTCTTTTTCTCTCACTCTATCTCACTCTAAATAATGTCATTCTATGTCTGCTTCTCTTTGTGTCTTTTAATCTCTAAATCTCTGTTTGTCTGTACAGTACATCTCAAGACAGCATACACCCGAAATTGATCCCAAAAGAGATGTTTGGTGCTATCAGGAACCAAGTTGATTGTACTTTCAGGGCTAATAATGAACTGCTTAGTGTGTCTAGTTAAAACCTTTCCCAGGGTGTAGTTTTTCTCAGAGTGCTATAGGCTATAGCTCCTTGGAGTGCTTGGTGTTTCCAGTGATTAGAATTTTCTCCTGCTAACAACCTCTGTTCCCCATTTCTTTCGGCCTCTAGTTCTGCCCTTTCAGTGTTCAACCGCTGCAGCAAACACAGCATCGTTTCCACTACATGTCCAAATAATTGGTTATTTCCACACACATTCACCACATCAGGGGAAAAGATGTAGAATTGATCGTACCATCCAACTGAAACTTAACCAACCCACAGAGAAGAGACATGACCTTCTTGCAGAGAAACCTATCCATTTTACAGAGAAGTGAGACCTAATCATCTTACAGAAACCTAGCTGTACGACAGAAAAGAGTTACCATCTTATAGAAACCAAACAATCTTATAGAACCGACCTAAACTGTAGGAATGAATGACCGAGCTGGGGTGTAAATCACAAAGAACAGAACAGAGTCCGCACACCGTGTTCCCTGAACCCCCAAAGCCTTTTGGCATTGAGCCCATTTGAGGAAAACACTATGTTTTTTCTTATGATTCTTCATCACTTTACAACCAGGAAAGAGCAATAAATCACACACGGACAGCTAAAAATATCTTTCTTTTTTTATTAAAATCTGAGTGGATTTACTGGAACAACGGCTGCCATTTATTTAGGGAAAAGGCTGGCTTAATTGAAAAAGGCTGTAAATGGCCAAAATTACAGCTGAAAATACAAACTACATCATTGTAGTATATAGGCTACATGCAAAGCAACAGCTGCCATTTATGTAGAAAACAATTTTTCATGTTTAAGTGAAGCAGGGAAAATGTGCGTTCTGTCTGACAAGACTACAGGTGCTGGCCGTTATTTAAACAAAATGAATAAAAATTCAACTGAGCATTTTTAACTGCAGTGATGGCAAATGCATGCAAATGTTCAGGCACCACTGGCAACTCGCTCATGACCACAGAGTCGGTGCTGTTGGTACTGGAGAATGGTAGCAGGTCCTGTTCCATTACCATACCAACACAACCCCACTAATCAACTTACAGAGAAGAGACCTAACAACCTCATAGAGACCCAAGTATCAGGAAGGACAGTCACAAAGTTGATATTCTTATTGCTGTGACAACGACACCTCTCTCCCGCTGTGAAGTGTTCCATTTCACCACTTTAATACTGCATAATACTCTCCAGTGCTTGTGTTGAACAGCAGGAAGATCTAGATTTTTCAGACCCTGTCTAGGCCTGAAAGTGGCCAGCAAAAATATTGAATAGTACATTTAAATGTTAAATTGAAGGTTAAACTGGAATTTTGAAAAGTTAAGTCATTAAAATTTTAAAGGACATTTTCCCCATCTCACATCTGTGCCTTCGATTGTGTGTTGGGCAAGCTTGCGTCAGTTCTGCCGGGCAATGGCCCCCTGCTGTTATTCTGTCTGCACTAGAGAGAAGTTCGGCGGGAGCAGTGTTTGAGTACAGCTTATACATAATGATTTTAACACAGCATTTAACATTGAAAATGTGTTATGACACTGCAGTATGTACATTTTGATGCAATCTACAATGTTCCAATAATAAAGCAGTCTCTCTAATGGGATTTGGTGAGGAAACGCTGAGAACTGTGGCTCTGACTCACTATGGTCATTATAAACGCTATGACACTTATCAAAAGGCTAGTCTCCTGGCCACATTATCTAAACCATAAAGTTGATTGGATACACAGTCCCTTGTAGAACACCTGATTGTCTACACAATCTTGTCCAACAGTTGATATATGACACAATCCAAGGCATTCCACACCAATCTTGGGTCGCCAAGGTCATCACCACAAAAAGAGATTTGGAGTCCAGATTCCATATTTGTACAACATCTGTTAAAAATTAATTTAAACTCGTTCAAATCTCCTAAATGTTCTGCAAATGAAAATCCATTTGGAGCTGAGAAGAGCAGTCTCGGGACTGTGCTTAATCTTTAACAAATCACAAGCTCTATGAGCATAGGGGTTGAGACTGTCAGGAAACTGTTTTTTCATTTCACTAAGAGCTGGGGTCTGCACGGTAAGCTTGGGTTCACTATTAAATAATGAATAAATCCCACTAATAAATCCCAATCTTTGTTGAAGGGAAACAAGATTCATTATTTCTGACTGAAAATTGGGCACATATTCTGTTGTGCCCCTTACAGTATATAAAAAAGTAATTCTGTTAAATGATAAAATACAAATCATAAACTGCTATCAAATTTTTAAAAATATGACAGCATACAGTTAAATGCAAAAGTATTGGGGCAGTGATGTAATTTTTGTTGTTTTACCTAACAATGTATCAAACAGTTGATTTTGATGCATCCAATGTTTTGGCTATGCCTCTGTACTATTAATTCAGACTTTTCAGTCTCATGATGGCCTGATTTACCGGCATGGATGCTTATTTATTTGGTCTTCATATTGAGAGACAACAGCAAATCTAAATGGACATTCCTCACCTAAAATCAACTCTTGATGTTTTGTTAGCTTTCTTGTGCATGAACTAACGATGCAAAGGCACACAGCTGACCAAGAAACTGCAGAGCAGCAATTAGTTGTCCCATTAGTTTTCCTACTCTAAATGTCTACACCTGATATGGATGTGGAAAAAAAGCTGACAGTCTGCACTTTAACTCATACTCATTGCTTTGTTTAATTTCAAAACCTTTGTGCTGGACTACAGGGCCAAAACAACCAAAATTGTGTCAGTGTCCCAATAATTTTGCATTCAACTGTTCCTTCACACCTGCATCAGTAAGTAAATTTTACAGCAGCCAGCTATACTTCTCAACATGCCTCTTCCAGGTGAAAGTCAATGCCCCCCCCCCCCAATATGGAATGTGGCAGCTTATGCATACATCCATGCAAGACATCAATTAGTGTTTTCTTGTTATTTCTGATGTCTGTGACTTCACTATGCATCTTTACGTGCCCGTTGTTCTGATTTAGCGTTCCAGTTCCTAACCCAGGATAAAAACAGTGGCAATTTGTTTTTGCATGGACACTGAAAGAGATGTATTACCATAGCACTTTAACAAGGGGTCTATACAGTGGAGTAGCCGCAGTAGCTTGCTGGCAAGGCACATTCAATTATTTAGTAATTGATGACTTGCCCTCTTTTGTTCCAAAGCAGATTTCAAATCTACCAGTGTTGTTGCTTTGCAGATAATGAGCTGGCTGGTGGTACACCACTGTCTTCCATTTGCTGTTTTACCCACATAACGGAAAAAGCTTAATTAGATAGAAATCCACTTGTTTAAAAGGACTCAAGTAAAAAATAAAAAAAAGAATTTAAGACCTGGAGTCCTTTACCAATTGCCGGGAGACATCCCCCTAACATTCACAAGACAAGGAATTTTGAGTGACAATTCTTGAAAACCGGAGCTAGGAAGGCTGAATGAAAAAAGCTTATCTCTGAAAGGGCAAAGACACCAACTCTCCATCAAATGTCCCAATAGTGGACGGCGAAGATTTGTGCAAGTGACCGAAACATCAGTGAAAGCATACCAGCCCCCTGAAAAAAAACAGAAAGTACAAACGAATGTTGTCATGAGTGCAGCATTTTTACGACTGTTGTTTCAATCTTATTTTCAACAAATGCCCGTCGCTATTTTGTGATCTTGGTCTCCAGTGAATTTCACCTCACTCAAAATAAAATAAATCTCTGCATTACCAATTACAATGAATGACTCAGTCTTATATAGTGTATCTGTATTCCTGCACTAACCATTACTACAATTAACATTCACGCTAATAGTTTATGAATAACTCAAAACATTTAATTTGCCAGCTGGTACCCCTGGATATAGCTTCCCTTCTCATTTGTCTTTCACTACAAGGTATGTCAAACATTTAATTAATCATGATTATGATTTTTTCATTATTAACTTTATTTAATTATTTAAACTTTTTTTACTAAAATGAAGTGTGGTGATACCACAAAAGGGAACAATAGGTCTTTTTGTATTTCTGACTTCCAGTCTCTCTTTTTCTTGATCTTGTTCAGTGTAAAGAGTATATTTTTAAAACATATATATCATTTATTAAACTGCAGATTTAAAGTTAATTTACACCATATACATTATTTTTAAAAGACAGGGTAGCATTCAATAGCAGTTGAAATTCTATACTTGAACTGTTCCAATACAATTCAATATCTATAATTCCAGTACATACAAGTCCAAAAACCTGCTGGCTCAGAATAGTTTAATATTGCAAAGAGATTCACCTTGTTGACCAATGTCCAGCCATACCATAAATCCACAAATCATGCCTGGGGAAGAGACTCAAACCCAAATCTTTAACAGCACCTCACATTCAACAAACAGAATCATGCCTGGCACTCAATGCATTTAACAGCCCCGAGACTTCACCTGGGATACTGACTGCTCTGCACGAGGTGGCTTCAAGAGCCATGTTCCTCCTGGACTACATGGGACCCCTTCGTAGGGAACGAAACAAGAGCAAACACAGAAGGGCCACAGAAGGCGCTTCTCGCTCAACCCTGCTAGTAAAACAACCACCCCACCCCCCAAGCCACCGCGCACACTCCGCCACACCGGAGCAAGATCTAACACACTGCAGGAAACCCCTTTTCTTTTCATCCTTTCCTTAATGAGACATTTCTTTATCTCTTCAGTGAAGTGGCCCACCAACTGAGACGCACATACTAATGAGAGTTTCACACAGGACTCTCAGATCCTGTTCCCATTGGAAGTTCCTCTGTCCAGACCTTCAGCCTCCCTCATTTCCTGACTGCACAGTAAGCAGGTACAATTGTTTACCAAAATGAATATATGCTGATATATGTTAAAATGTGGAGTTATTAAATTAAAGAGTATACTTTTTTTTGCATATTTCCCAGGTACATAACTTCAACAATACATAAATCATTGCCATTTTCATGAATAATCATACCCTTATTTAAGTAAATTTTCATGAACATAAAGCCAGCAGAAGACAACAGTTAAAAGGTACAATTAATTAAACGTGAATTTGAAGAGAAAAAAAATCCATGGGAAGTTACTGCATAGCACATACATTTGTCTATGTAATCAAAATTATTTTTCCTTAATTTTGTATTGTAGCCCATGTTAGTTTTATCACAGAGGTGTTAGCACTTAGTCCAGAGCACATCGGCTGCAGAAGCAGACTACTTGACACAGGGCATTTACAGTAAAATGTATGGTTGGATTATGAAAGCAGCTCATTTAAATGCGATGCAGCACGCAAGCCGCAGCCCAGCAACTACCAGGCCACATGCGGCCGCGTGCAGCTGTCATTCAGCCACCAAAAGCCAGCTTTTGTACTTCCACAATAACCAAGACATTCAAATTGATAACCAAGACATTCAAATTGAAGGGTAGTATTGTGCTTCAACATATCCTATATCCTATATCTATGGTCCTCTCTCCCTGCGTCTAGACTGGCTGTGTCTAGTGTGATGCCAGTGAAATTATTTATGGCCAGTGACAATGATTTTAATGTTTAATGTTTAAGCTGACCAGCCCTCTCTTCTCTCTCTCTCCCGTTACAACTCTACAAAGAATATCCAGTAACTCACCTTTTCTTGCACACACTGTTTATTTATTGGATTATTGATTTTATTTATTAATTTTTGATCTATTTTATCTATCTATGCTGTCTTTTGCCGTTTCTTATGTACTGTCGTGTCGTACTGTATGTCGTACTGTACTGTATCTGTCGTTTTGTGTTGACTGTGTTTATTTTACATACTCTTGCCGACGCCTCTTGGCCAGGTCATCATTGTAAATGAGAATTGGTTCTCAACTGATTTTACCTGGTTAAATAAAGGTCAAATAAAATAAAAAATTTCATTTTATAGCTTCAGGACAATTCCAATACAGGAATTCAAATACAGGGAAAACGGAAAAATCCATAATCTACAAGTTACATTACATTACTGCATTAGAGCTTGTTTTTTTTTTTAAAGCCAGGAGTTCCATGTAGCGATTCTATGATAAACGGTCTGTGGCTGGAATCTGACAGGCTTATTACCTTCGACCAATGGAGAGCGTGCAGCTCGCTGATCACCAGGCAGGATGCAGCGGAAGAGCTGTGAAGCCTTGCGTGGGAATGCGACACATGCCTCGCAGCACAGATTGCACTCCTGCGCGCCACATCCCGCATGTAAGGCGTGCGTGACCGTGAGCCCTGCTGCTTCTGCAGCCGGCGCGCTGTCTCCCCGGGGGCATGGTCCGCGGGTACGGCAGGGAGCTCATGGGAGATGGAGTTTACGCAGGCACTGCCATCTCCATGGCAACATCATTACAGGTGGAGAGTCTACGCTAACTGCTATGGTTCCAGTAAAGACAGGCAGCCCAGTGGGACTTGAAATTATCCACATCCCGAGATACTCCACTGCTACCTGTTGCACTACTGTGCCGACTAGTAAGGGCAAATAATTGGTTCATAATTCTTCTGCTGTACACTCCCCTATTATTGTTAGCTACCTTTTTTGTATTTTATAGACCTATTGCTGGATGCTTTGGATTATGTACACGCAAACAACAAAGGTAGAAAAACAATCCGACTGAAAAATGAACAGGGACCCGCTGGAGTCACTGCAGTTCACAAGTAATAGCAGCAGCACTGCTGAAGAAGGAATTACTGTTGCAGCACTCTGTAACCACATCACATGGGGGCCAAATGACATTTTCTCGCCACATTAATATTTGCAGCTTGTAGCGCCCAATCTATGCTGCCACATTAACTCCGTAGTTGTATTTCCCTTGAGCCTGCAGAGTTGATCAGCATTCTTCGGTGGGACACAAACAGTTTGTCTGAAGCACCTGTGAAGACCTTCCAAGCAACTTGTACATTTTCTCCACTCATGTGTGGAGCCTCCTCTGTAGTGAGTCACTGTGGCGTCGCTTTTTAGGGGAATGGTCCCGGCAGGCAGGTATGGAATCCTGTGAACCGAGTGGTGTGTGTGTGTGTGTGTGTGTATGTCAGTGCATTTGTGGGAGTGCATATGGGTTTACTGTATGTGTATGCATGAGCCTTTTAGACAAGGCTTGGTATGCACACATGCCTAGACTCAAGTGTAGACGTGCATGGGTCCTATAGACAGGGCTAGGAGTTTGTAAGTGTGGAGTATACAGGCCTTTTAGACAGGGTATGAGGTATGGTTTGTGTATGTGTGTGTGTGTGTGTGTGCTTGTATGTGTATATGTGTGTACGTTTGTGGGTGTGTGTATGTCTGTACAGCATGTGCATGCATGCCAGGGCTTGGTGTGGTGCATGCATGTATGTGTGTGTGTGTGTGTGTGTGTGTCTATACAGTATGTGTATGCATGCCAGGGCTCGATGTGAATATGCATGCTGTGTGTGTAGGTGTGTGTGTATGTCTACTCATGAGCCTTTTACACAGGGCTGGCTGTGTATGGGGACAGTAGTGTTCACTGCACTCACCCCTGAGCTCCTCAGCAGAGATGCTGGCCAACTGGTCACTGTCGCTCCCCTCAGACAGAGAGCTGCTCAGGTAGTTCCCCTTGTACAGCAGGCCTGCTGTCACGTGGTGGAACGGCATCTTCCCCCTGAGCAGCACCGAGGGAGAGAGTGAGAGAGAGAGGGAGGCTATCAGGGGGTTCTACCACGCTGCACACAGGACACGTCCTTGGCTCCTTCACAGAATTCCCCTTTTTAAATCCCAGGACTGAGACATCTCTCGTTGTCCCATTCCCAAATGGGATAAAGGAATTTTCTCACCCCTACAAAATCCACAAGGAAACATCTGAGCTAACATGCACAACATTAACTGAAATGTTTTTATACACAGGGGTCACCTTGACATCAAAAGCATAGATTGAAGCTACTCATATGTGAGCTTGATCATAATTTGATAAGCACTGCTAACAATCATGCACACATTTATCATCATTTGTTGCATTTATTTGAATTATAGCTGCAATACAAATGTGGTTGTGGATTATTTTCAGTACTGTATTGTAGTGCTACAGTAGCAGTGTAAAAGCTGTGACAATTCTGTGAAATAAAGGTCAGATGTACAACTGATAAAATTAAGTGCAAGGAGTGGTTTTATTGTCCCACTGAAAAGGCTAAATCTCTTGAGCTGTGCCTGATAAAGACAGCTCAGAAATAAAAAAAAGACAACTATCTTAAATAAACTGAACAAGGGGCTCCTGCCAAATATCAGAGTGAAATGGTATATCCTTGAGTGTGTTTACAGCCACTTCTCAAATACATAATAGTAGACTAACTCACTGGTCCTTGGTCTACATATCACCCTTGCCATTACATTTTAGGGTAATTTACCATATGACATTTTTAATTGTTCTCATCTTGCATCCGGAATGCAAGAGGATGCAAACTACCTTGGCAGTAAACTAACACACAAGCAAACACTTGGCTTGGCTACCGCTGTGTGGCTTTGTGCTTGTAGCTCTATTACTCAATCCAAAGGTCAACAAATGGATTTCAAACTGTAGATGGGATATTTCTGACGTTTCTATGGTTGCAGCATAATGCACCATACTCATAGAAATGGGTTCCTTTTATTTGAATACACATTCAAAGAGTTTAAAAATAGCAGTATTTATATTTATACCAATGGAAAGACCATTTTAAATAAAGCTCAGATAAAGCATCACAAGAGAGCTGCAATGTTGAAATGTATTATCTTAAATGAAATGAGATGACGATTCAAAATAAAATCCCTTTCAGTCGAAAGCTGCAGGCAGCACTGGTTCAGACTGGCGGTATTTAATATATTTCATTACAGTGTACGTGCCACCATTATCAGTCCTTTCCACTAATTAATTTCCTCAGTATGGCTGCCCTGTGAAAAAGCTATTTTACATTTTTCATTTGGTATCTTTCCCATGGCACAAAGTGTTCTGAATGATTTTCAATAATAATTTAAAAATACTAATTATATAGTACATTACACATTAGGGTTTGCAGCAGAAGATTTTTTTATTTATTTAAAAACATTTTTCGTCACCAGTTTTGAATCAGCAATAGCACCTCTCAATATCAATCAATACCAATCTCTTACTGAGTGGCTGCCTGTGGGCACCCTGGACTTCACTGGGAAGAGCATACGTGGGTGAAACACAAGGTAGATGATTAATATTTGCTAGAGTGGGGAATATTTGCAAGAAATATCTCTGATTGGAGAGCACACCTGTGCTCTTTCCCAAAGAGTGTCACGGCTCATGATCATGTGTATTCATTCAAGTCCTCCTCTAGAAGTAAACAGCAACAGTCTCTAACAACAGGTTCTTAACCTGAGGGGGAATCTTTAAGCTCCAAGCAAAAGACAGTGAGGTCAGCTCAGTATGTTACCAATCAACTAAATTTAACTTCAAGGATACAATAACCGACTTAATCGGAAGAGAACATGAACGCACTTTTCCTCCCTTGCTCAAGATTCTATTTCTGTGGGCAGAGGGAGCATTTAATCCTCCACACTCAACAAATAACAAAAGGTTATCAAGGTGTGGGTAATCAATATAATCTACATTGCTCAGCATCATTTGGGTGATATTTTGGTCGAAGACTATTTTTTAACAGTGCGTTCTCAAGTGTATCTTTGGCTGATTGGTTGGGTTCCATCTTTATATACTGTAAACCGCCTTGTCTGTCCACTCACAGAGATGGGTCATAAACGGGGATTAACAGTTGCCAAGCATGTAATAAAAACATCGGCTGCGAGTGGCCCTTTTCCTTTAACTCTGCTTATGTATCGGCATCTAACCCCTCAAAAATGATGGACGCTGTGTCGCTTCAATTTATACATCACAGTGATGAGTGTTTTATCGAGTCCCCTTTTTAGCTGGTGATGGAGGGGTCGATACACAGTGAGAAAACTTATGTGAAATCTATGGTGGCCACTGAGAGAAAGATAAATATCGGGGCTTGGCTTTCGCAGCTTCATGCCACAGATCTGAACATCGCCCAGAAAATGTCATTCTTGGTTCAGTGGACCAGTTTGGGCCAGAAATGGTCAGCAGCACAGAGTGTTTGGTCAAAGCACAGACAGACAGTGTGTATGGGCATGTATGTGTGTGTGTGTGTGTCTGTGGGTGTGTGTGTGTGTGTGTCTGCGTTCGTGCATGCTTGTGTGTGTGTGTTTGTTAGTCAAGTGGCAAGATTTACTTGGCAGAAGTTTACGAGTCCAGACAAATATTGCATACATATTTAGATGTAGCCAACAGCCTTTAGAATATGAGTTTCCTCATATAGATTGAGATGCGACACACACTGATTGGGAGACACACCTTTAAAGCCCCTGTAAAGGATACTGTGTGAATGGCTGAGGTTACCTTCGCAGCTGATGTCACAGAAAGGCAGTGAAGACAAGCGTAGCTGTGTCAGGTGGTAAGGAGTCAGTCAGTGCTTATAAAATCAGCACAAAAATGATAGGGACAACTATAGATGCGCGTTCACACCAGCACCAGTGTTACACAGCATTATGAAGCAACCATTATTAAACTGAGCAAACAAGCTGCAATTTCACACACAACCATACACATACAATGCAAGATGGGACTTGCCCTAATAATAATCAATGGAAAGTATATATATATTTTCTCAGAGCAAACTTACTTGTTGGGATGGATCTTTCCCAGCCCATCAACAGCGTGATATTGGAGTGCAGGTACGGTATGGCTCCAAACAAATGCTGACAAAGCTGCCAAGCGCACAATTGCCTCTAGGGCTGTTTACAGTCGGTTGCTCAGTATAATAACTCAAATGTCAGCATATGACTCAAGGTTGTATTTTAAATAGTGAATCACATACCTGACCACCTGAACACTTACAGTTTGACAATGGGTTATAGTATGATTATTTTTTTAGTCTGGCCTCGTAAAAGACAAAAGCTTCTTCTAAATGAATCAATGTGAATGTAATTTGCAGCCCATTATTTCTAACCCCTCTTATATCAAATAAAAGAATACCACAGAGGACAGCATTGGCATGAATGGTGATGGAACAAGCATGGCGATGTGCTTTTGCACACCAGATGCCCACACATCTGGTCTCAGGGGAAGAAAACTGACTGTTCCGCCTATGTCACTATAACCACGACTGCACAAATGCCTTTCCCCGTCCCACTTTAACTTTGGCTACTGTCACTGTGAGACAGGAAGGGATGTTTGAGGCACTCTGAGAGGAAATGGCTGACACAGGGTTCACCCGAGGTAAGACGCAACAGTGTCGATACACCCCCGCCAGGCACCCGGTGGTTCGTTATGACAGCAGCATTGCCTCATGACAGGACTTACTTTATCCAGAAAGGAGCATTTTTTATTATTATATCCTCTTCCAGAGGTCATGGGGACTCCATAGAACATTAGCAAATATCTCCAATTCAGCTGCTCCTTGCCCTTCAAAGTTCCCTGCCTGGGCAACATCCCCTTGCAGACAGTACCTCCTCTGCATACCTCCTCTGCTTGCCAAATAAAAACCTGTCTTCTGTAAAAAGGCTCATTGATCATAGGCACATAGTTTGTTTCCTTCTGTGTGACACAAGTGTGCAATTTCATGGGACAAAGTCAGCACTTTCAGATGAAAGCAATTACTTAATCCTTGCCCTTCCCTTACAAAAACTGTCTGTAGATAAATAGGAAAAAGCCACTGGTACACTGATCAGTCACTTGTTTTTTACCTCTTGTCACTGTCACCCATTGGCTTTCCATATGATATGCCACAATAAATAACAGATGGCAATTTCTTAATTCAAAAAACCTGAACAGCAGAGCAACTAAAGTTATTGGACACCATGAGAAATAACCCAAGCATAAAATGGACAACAACTTCTGAAAAATGGCAAAAGCCCAGTACCAGTCACAAGACAACAACCGAAAGTAAGCGTATTTAATGGTGTGCAGCAGGCCACATTTTTCTTCCTTTAATTTTTGATTTACTGTCCTTTCAGATACATGGAGAGACATAATTAGGCAGCCGTTTCTGTTTGAAAAGTAATGTAAAGTCCTATTTTCAGTTTGAACCGAAAAAGGCAATAGCTCCTTTCAGCTTTTTGCAATCTCTTGCCATTGAAGTCTTAGGTGAGAGCAAAGTGCTTTCACACAGCAACTTCAGTCACAACTCCCACACACAACTTGCCCAACTTGCACTCGTTCAAATGTCAAAGACATTCCTCTAGACTTAGATCTGGTCTTCACAAATCCAGACTATTCCATGCAGGGAACCATTGGTTATTTAAGTTCATCATATTATTGTGCATATTGCAGATGTGCACATACTAAATGCAGTTTTCATTTTGTCAGCATCATTAATATTCTGAGGATTTCAATTCTAAGAAATACAAAACCAGTTTACCAACACACCACAAAACATGCCAAAATGGCCATAGAAAAAAACTGGACAACAACATTCATATTCATGAGAATTGTTTTAAAAAGAAAAAAAAAACACTCAGACTGCATTTCCAACTGACTTGCTTAAATTTATGTTTCATCACTTGGCAGATGTTCTTGCACGGCTGGCATGGATTACATTTTTATGAACAATGCACTTTTACAGTGAGATATTTGACTGAAGCAATTGATGTTAAGTATCTTACTCAGGGTTACAATGGCAGTGTCTCAGCTGTGAACTGAACCAGCAACTTTTGAGCTACAAGCCCAATGTCCTAACCATTAGAACATTATGCTGCCAACCAGTTTATCCAAGAACAGTATTACTGAACAAGCACATAGTTTGTACTGATGCTTGTTCATGACGTCCAAGGTAATCACAGGGTTCAGGACTTTGGGACTGCCCTGTGTGCGTGCATTAATTCCCCAGCTTAACGGGTCCCAAACAACAACCTGGTCTGTGCACCTTTTGACACAGAACACAGACTCTCCTCCTCGCTCCAGTACTGCTACACACAAACCCCTACCTGCAGCAAGCCAAGACCACAAATTAAATTGTGTTGCTGTGTATTTAGACAAGAATATATATCCCTTCCTGGCCAGCAAAGGAAATGCATAATCAGCTTCAGTGCTTTCTGCAGCAGAGTGAGCAAACCCAATCAAAACCACTTCTGGCACTGCATAAATAAAACTGGACTGGAGAAATGATGTGCAGTCGTACTTCAATTGACTGCAAGTAGCCTACAGTATTACGCTTATGCAATCAGCGTCTGAATGCACAGAAGCAAGAAAAAAAAAGACTCCTTTGGTCACTGAAGTCTCCTGATTTGATTACATCCCATAACGGTTTTTCAGAAATGCTGTCCTTAAGTATCCGATGTAACCCCCTCGTGCAGACCTTAGGCTGCTGAAAACATACAATCAGTGCCTTACTATGTAAACAAAAGCTTGGGGGAAAAAATCTAAAAAGCAATGACAACTGTTATTTAGTGGGAAAGCAACTCGGGTCCTTGCTCAGATAAGGGAAGACAAGCGTCTTACCGTGTGAGGAGGAGGAGAAAAGAGCCTAAGTCACAAGTGCTATGATTGCTGCACATGTTATTCTTGTACATCTCCGATCTGTCCGCTGGCGAGCTTACCCATACGGATCGTACTCCGAGGGATACTGCAGCATGCCCGGCTCCACAGTCGGGGTCTCCAAAGCCACTTCGTCTGGGGCGCGCGGCCCCTCTCCCTCCGTCTTAAGCGGATCGGTGACCTCCATATCCAGCCAGAGGGGAAACTCTCGAGAGCGGCAGGCTGTCCGCCGGACGGCTCACCCTAACTGCCTCACCGAATTTGGGATTCTCCCAGTACAGCATCAGCATCGGGGACCTTGAGGTTAATAATTCAGCAGCGTGGAGGAGCAGGTACTCGCCCGTGCCCATGTTCCAACACGTGAGAACAGACTCATTAGAACGCGCCTAATGAGAGCGAGAGCCCTCCTCTGCAGCCCCACACTCCACCAACCTTCAGGTCCAAGCCCATGCGCCAAGCCACGGCACTGTCCTTGATTTGTGTGAAAACAATCGGACACAAGCCACCACCCCCTCCCACACTCTATTCTTCACTTGTAAAAGCAATTAGCCCCCTTCAGTGTAACAGAGGACAGAGGTACCATGGCAGAAATATGCTCTAATGACTTTTCTTTCTTTTTTAAAAAATTTAAACATATTTTTTTCGTCACTTGCTTATAGGAAAAAAACAATGTTTGTATCGTTTATTCTTCTTGTTTATCATAGTAAATATACATTTTGAATTAATAAAAAATGGAATATATGGAATATAGAATAAAGTAAGAACTGTATGAGTATGCAACTGGGACATAATTCAATGACCTTTACAAAGTCTGTTTAAAGTTGCCAAGCAGCCTTTTAAGATGTGCCTTCTGCACTAACCCCCCACCCACCTACCCTACCATCATCAACTGGATTTACGTAAGCCCCCACAAACAGAAAGGGCTACCTGCCGTTAAATGGTTCTGACGAAAAAAATGTAACTATTTATCGATTGTGCTGAACCAGCAAACAGAATTGGCTGTTTATTAGCAATGCGTTCGACAGTGACTGTATATTAAGTTTCATCACTCCACAAGCAAAAACGCGTAAAACGTAAATATAAAAACACTGTAACGCATTTTATCCACAACAGGCAAATTCGTTTAAAATTCTATTGACCTTCAAACTAAACGTCACCGCTCCATGTGCTCTTCAGAGTCCTGGATTCATTTCAATTACAACAGGTGAAACATCTTGATCTGTGCCGGAGAATATAATGGCCGCGGGAGATGCTTAAATATCGCCACCTTCCAACTCAATGCATGAAATATTAATGACCAGAGATAAAGTGGTGTGATATAATTATACAAATATACAACCAATCGCCATATCCGTTCAAAACAACTTACCTGCTAAGGTAACCTTCAAAAAATTTAATCCGTCGCTACGTACACTGTAAGAGGAGAACTGTAGTCAAGCTGTTTTATGGAAACGTGTAGCACTCAGATTTTGGTGAAGCAATATGGTAAAAAAGAAAATGTCCATTCCCTTTCTTCGCGGTTTTGGCTATCGTTCCATTGCCACTGCCACAAAAGGTTAGACTGATCGCTTTCTCCGATGACACGTCCATGTGCGCTCTGCGTGTTCGATGCCCCAGTTCCAGCCCAAACCATCCAACTGGAGTCGCATTCTCCCCGCTACTCCCATCAATTTGAATGTCCCTTGTCAGTCTTCATCGCTTCCATTTCCGAAGTTGAAGAGGTATTTTGGTTTACTAAACGAGACTCCACCTTTATACTCACTCCAGTATTACAGACGGATTTTCCCTGTTCATATCTTCTGACAGATCGCTATTTACGGCATGATGGTGGTCAGATTCAAGCGAAATCACATAAATTCAGAGCTGCTTCCCTCCAAATAGCCTACCAAGCAGCTTCCGTTTTCAATACTGAAAAACATTCACACAAAGACAACACAGCTAGAAGAAACTGGGTCCCAGTTGTTACCGATCCATTAATAATTCTTTCCGTGACAGAATTAACCCATAATACGGTCTAAGAAGGATGCATACTTTGCCTAGAAGCAGGGATACATGAGTCAACTGGTGCAGCCAGTCTGCTGTTACGTTATCGCTCCTGATCACTACCAGGTGGGCTGAGAATCTGTGATATCTGCGTGAGAAATTGAAGCGGAGGAGCTTGAATCAGAGCGGTGACCAGCCAATGATTGCTTTAAATTACCATAATTTACACTGATGGTACTTTTCATTGGAATCAAACTATAGGCTGACTGAAACGTATATAGTAAAATGTCCAGTGTTAATTCAGCTCTAACAAAGTGCGTATGGTCCCATTGTGGACCAGAGCGGAATCATATGTACTCTATAAGAGTTGATTTAACACTGGACATTTTATTGTGCAGATTTTCTATTTTCTATTTTCTATTGGTTAGCTTCGCCATACAGTTATTTTCAGCAGACATTCTGATAATGTGCATGCGTGTGTGTGTGTGTGCATGCGTGTGTGTGTGTGTGTGTGTGTGTGTGTTCTAATGGGTACACACAGTAAATTATTATAAATAGCAACCACTAATAATGTACAAAGAAATATACTTTTATTCACTATGTGTAAAAAAAAACAGGAATGCAAACCCTTATCCAGTTAAAAAAAAGCCTATATTTCATTTGACTAAAATTTCCCAATTCCTTTCCAGGGTGGTGAACAAATATCACAGGATAAAATTATTTTGAGACCATTAAAATTAAGTTAGTAAAAATCGTTAGGTTTCACCGCCATGAATTGAATAACGGCATTCCTGATAATAATAATAATATTCAAAGCTCTTCCCTCTTGAGGCAGCCTGTGGCTGTATAAACTTCAACATTTGCCCCTGCGTGCTATCATTTTTCCAATATCAATCAAATTCTGCGCGATTATCATTTTTTTACACCTACAGTTCCAGTAATCAAATCGTACGGAAAATGGTTTTGTTCGCAGATTATTCGCATAGGAAAAAAAATGTAAATGCGGACATCGACGCGGTCGTCTCAACTGTTGCATTTGTACACATTTGGTAGATGTTAAACTGAACACTAAGTAAATCGATAATACTTACTGAGATAGTGTGTCCGGTTTATGACAACAGATGCATCCACCTCCACTTCTGACTTGCGCATCACCACCGTACTAGTCACCCATGTGGTGAGCATACAAAGCTACAAAATTGTGGCGGATTGCAAATCTGATTAATCTCATAAACAGATCTTTCCTCAGAACATTTACAATCGATAATATCCGCATATTTTATATTCGTGTAGGACATGCCCTACAATAAACCCAGCAATACAAACACATGTTGACTAACGTGTAATCAAAGGTAAAGCACTTAAAATCGTTTGACATATACTGTATATAGGCCTATATATAGTCTTGAATCGCGATGCAAAAATGCACGATAACAAAATTCAACGCGTAGGATAAAAATGATCAATTATGCATTTCTTTAAAAATAAGATGGTTATTAATAGATAATAGTCAAAGTCATTGTGATGGTTCATGAATTCGCGACTTGAATTTTGGCATTTTACAGAGAGCCTGAGGTCCATCCTTCATGAATATTAAATGGAAGGGGAATGGGTATCATTATTCTGTGGCAACATAGATAGAATATTACTTACATCGGAGTGATGCAAATCTAATCGTATTTAACCACCATTCCCAGGGGGCTACACTCCTACAGGGAACAGTAGATATTAACTGGCGTCCTGGGGAAATGTAAAGCATAATGAATTGGAGCCAAAGTCAGTACGGGACGACCTGCATGGAAGATGACTCCGTGGGGATATTTGTATTTAATCAGATAAAAGCCTTCGTTGTGCTGTTTTACCGTATGCAACACTTACAACATTAAACATTCCCAGGTTATAAAGTGAAACAATTTTCTGCATGGCTCAGAATGAATAGGCTACCCAATGGCTGATAGCTGGAGACAACTCTGGTGGCCAGGGAAGCGCGATAAATGGACAGGCCTGTTGTTAGACTATTTAATACGGAAGAAGCTGATCTAGCATTCTTTTTCATAAGGTAAATAAATATGGACATGGTAGATAATACTCATTCTTATCCACCCTTTGCCAAAATAGTATTCTGTATCTTAGTATTAACTTGCTATCAGTTAAGCAAGATTAAACTTTTGATTTTTCCTATTCAAAACAGACCATACTCATATTTGTTTTAGTTGATCTTGTTGACAAACTAGTCCATCATTTGATGTTATTTTTCATGTGGATTTATGTCCTATGAAATGTGAAACTGCAGCTCTAAAAAAAAAGTACCAGCATAATATAAAATAGTTATTTATGTTTATAATTTGGAATACACCCTATAAAATGAATGTGCTCATACGTAAAGCCCCTGGAAACATACGGTACAAGCTGCTCTGAAGTTACTTTAGGCATTGGCTATTTCCTTGTTTTATACCATTAGGTGTTCTTCACCTAACGCTCCAATACCAACTATTGGAAAGCTGGCAAGTCATCAGAAACTGCAAATATACAAACAAGAACAAACCAACAAAAAAAAAAAAAAAACACACACGAAAATGTGCCAATTGAAAATGTGCATTAAACTGAACTATTATATTTTTAGAAACCCAGAGTGCTTAAGTGAACTATCCCTTTAAAACAGTGTGCTGTAACTCTTTCAATATTTGTGCCTACAAGAGGGTTTTCTGAGACAAATTGGGAATATTGTGGCTATAACTTTGGGTACCAACACTGGGCATCCAAAAAATGTACTTTAGTAAATGTTCGATCTGATTGGATGTTACTATGTGACTAGTTATGTCTACTGTGATGTCATTGGATATTGAATCTGACCATCTCACCCTCTCTCTTTCCTCTTTTCTGCAGATGCATGTGCCCTTTAAAATAGCTCAACATTGCAAGTCCACAATGTAGCTGTGTAAGTTGCTCTGGGTAAGAGTGTCTGCTAAATCCCTGTAATGTCATGTAATGTAATGTTTGTCTTTAAAAAATTAAAACCTGACTGGGGTATTCAGTGAAAGTATTGGTGCAGCAAAGAAGGATTAACTATTCAATTGACTAATAATTAACCAGAATTGTGTTTTTTGTTGGCAAGCACTTAAAGAGAAGAAATTAAGAACAGAGTTCTGCTTGACTGATCAGAGTGTGATGTATTATTCAAGGCTAGGTAGCTACCTTTCTTGACACATAGCTACAGTATTGATATGTAACATATTGTCACTTGCCAGCTCTTTGTTTCCATCCTTGGAAAGTGTACTACTATTTCACTTTTCTAATGCCAATTAAGGCTAAAGACTATCCACTGTCGAGCCATGTTTAATTATATTGTTTCAATAATTGTATTGTTTTTTGTCCGTAATCATCAAAAATGTTTTTAATGTATTCAATTTATTTGTAAGCATATGTATATATATTTTTTACGCTAATTGTTTCAGCAGAACAAGTTTGTTTGTTTCACCTACTGGAAGGGTATTTGAAGTGGAACGCAACACACCTACTAAACAGTAACAGAAAATAAAGTATGGCATCGCAGGAGAACATGGGATGGTGGTGTAATTGGTAGCACTGTTGCCTCACAGCTAGAAAATCCTTGGTTCAAATCCTGGCCCTGTGATGGATTAAGCTGTAGACCTGACTGCAGTTAATTACACTCTACAGTTCCACAGTTAAATACCAATTTTGAGTGAATTTCTAGTTTCCATTTTTTATAAAAAATACCTTGCATATTTTTATACATTTCAAACAGATTTTTGAGGCTAAATATGTACTTGTAGTACACTAAAATATTCTCAACCTAAACAGTGTATTCAACACACTAAATATACACTCTTAATATATGTTAAGGACATTTGAATCATATATGAATATAGCATAATCATACATAAAATATGCATTTAGAGGACATTCAGAGGAAATTGAAATGATTGAGTCTTAACTCCATCAGAAGAAGCTAAACAAGGGTTTTTTGGGATGTTGATGATGCCTTATTAATACAGACAATGTAAAATACCAAGTACGCAATACTGAGTTCTTAGTATTGCGTATTCAATACCAGGGGTCTCTGTGAGGATCTTCCCAACTGACTGAGTGAAAGAGAAACACACGAGGGGATGCATTAGTGAAGAACAGATGTGCCTATTATGAGAGAGTGACATAACATATCTCATTAGAACTGAATGTGGTGAAAGAGAAATTGAGATGTAAAATTATTGTAATTAATAGCCAATAATAAGATGATAGAGATATGTAATTCCATGATACATTTCTTTCCTTTTACATTTAAAGTTTTAGGTATAGGTATATACAACTAGTTTAAACTATGAGGCTAGCATTAGAAAGGAGAATATATTAAAAAATATATATATATATGCAGTGATTTATACCACACTTTTGTTGCTTGCTGGGAATTATAGATGACTGTCATCAGAGCTGACAACTAAAACAGTCTTCATGGTTTTAACATTTGATTTATTTTAGTTGCTATTTATCCCTGTCTTTGCTTACCTGTGCTGGACCCTGTACAGGGAGCTGATAACTGGATACCAGTTTCAAATTTCTCAGGATCAAGTTGAATTATTACTGAAATATGTTTATGCATAAATGTAGCACCACTCCATGGTCATCTTCTATTAACTTCAGAATGTAGAAGAGGTTCCAATGGAATCCCCACCCCCCAGAAATCCATCTCCACTATAGTGTATATAATTTTTGTACATTATTTAATTGTTAATTTGTTTGAGGATTGTTTAGGATTCAAAACAAATGTTCATTTAAACTGTCTGACAAAGGTGCAATTCTGGCAACCGTATTACACTGAACTATGGTTACAAATAATACATGAACATTTTTCTGTATTGAAAAAGATTCTTCCCCATCTTCACTTGAAATTATTATATTGGCTGGTCAGGTTCTAATGACACTGGTATCAAGTCAATCTGACTCATAATAGAACCATTCAAAACTGTTATTTAAACATTTTCAAACACCTGCAAAGGTTGCAAATTGAAGCAACCTCAAATTACACTTGAGAACTATGTTACAGGAAAGTAATTACAGTGAACAACTTATTTTACTGTTTATTGAAAAAACTCTCTCCCATCTTTCTGGGTAATCAATAGGAGCTGATTAGGGACCAATTTTCCTACTTGCGTTTCATTACCTATTAGTAATTAGAATTGGGCAAGATCGAATCTGAATTAAGAGAGGCATAAAAATGTGCTTTCCATACAAGTTACACGCTTAAGCATGAGCAATAATGCCCTGTCTAAGTGATGTGTGGACTTCTGGTAATACTTTAATTCCTCCAACACATTTCATAAAATTTAATTAGCATGTATAATTAAACCTTCAACTGGAAAGTCCAGATTCAGAGAGAAATGCTCTAACAACCAATTCTACCTGTCTGCCCTGTCCACTGCAGCAATTTCTGTTTTAAATTCATGTGCATAACATCTTAATCACTTAATTAAAAAAGTTAACTGGATTAAAACTCAGATACCTATTATTTTAATCAGCTGCACCGGATTTTAATCAGCCTCACCAGACCTTAATCAGTTTCTCCACGTAATATATTAGTTGCTGCAGCAACACTATTTAATGGGATCACAGGTAGGCACTGTTATTGTATAGGAGAAAAGGTGATTTTGGATTTCTGTAGTATGTGATTTGAATGGCTTTTGTGTTGGTTATATTATAGCTACAGGAAACCTAATCTTAAATCTTGTCATGTTCATGTTATGCTAGAGGTGTGTGTGCAAGCAGCTATGTGATATGGTTAACATGAGCATTACATTGATATCAAAACCTAGTCAAAAACCTTAGAGTGACTTTTGAATCTCATCTCATATGACCACCCACTTAAGAACATTTCCAACATTTCCATGAATCATTTGTGTAAGATTTAAATAAAATCAGAAGCTTCCCGTTCATACAGGATGCTGATAAAATTAGTTCATGTATGTGTCACAACCTGGTTAGACTCCTGCAATGCATTGCTTTCTGGTTTCTCAGGCAATTAACTCAACAACCTACAGCCAAAACTCTGCAGCTAGAATCCTGACTGGAACCAGAAGGTCAGAGCTCATTACTGTCATCCTTGTTGCATTCATGCATTGGCTCCTAATAAAATATCTGACTGAGTTCAAAGTTCTCTTACTGTCTTATGGGGCATTACATGAGCCATCCTATTTCACTGTCTTACTCGGGTCCTATATTCCAGCTTGTACACTACGCTCCTGCAATGCCAGCCTGTTGACTATTCCATGCATTTCCAAAAAGTTGGTGGGCGTCAAGTCCTTCTCTTCTAGAGCTCCCACGTTTTGGGATAGTCTTCCTGCAATAGTTAGTGAATCAGAAACAGCCATTATTTTTAAATCACAACTGAAAACACACAAATAGCTTTTCCTACACCTAACTCCCTCCACCGACCTCAGTCTTTTATTTTTATCGGTTTATACCCATTTAATTTTTATCAGTATTTGTGTGTTCAGTTTCATGAGTATTTGTGTGCCCACACTCATTTGCGGTTATATTTCATTATTATCTATATTAATACCTTTCTACAGCCTGCAAATTTCTAACTTGTTCATGTCTGCCTCTTTTATTCTTATTTTTACCCCTTAATTTGTACAGTGTGTTGAGACCTTGCTGCTAAATGGACTTTATACTGAAATAAACTTGAAACTTGAGCCTGGCATGAAAATAACTGGTCACCCAGAACAAAATACATGTCCTTTTAGGTGCTGTCAGTATCGTTTCCCTCATTTCACACAAGTGAACATGGCCAAAGTGTACTTGCAAGTGAATCAGTGGTAGGCAGTTCTGTTTACAGCACTAGAGTAGTGCAACAAGCTGTCGGTGTAATCAGCTGTTTTAATTGATCAATAAAGTGCTGACATCGAACCAGCCTACCCTGAGATTCACCAGGACCGGGTAGGAGACCCCTCCTGTGAAGGGTACCTTGGGTCCTCTAATTTGATTCTGAGAGGAAAGTACCTTGTCCTGAGTACTTTTCATTTAACTGTACTGTGACGGGAATGAACCATGTTATGAACTCCATGGTTAAAAGTCAGAAATCGAATAGTTTTAGTTAAGTATCAACTCTGACATAACTGTATGGATTGGCTGTTTTTTGCTCTGTAATCTGTGCATGTATGGAATAATATTTTGTATGATTGCCTGGATTAGGACATCTGGCAAAGAAACAAAACATTTAACCTTGTAATGTGCACGAGTAATAACCAATAAAAGTAAGTTTTAAAGAGTAAATCTCAGAAGCACAGCTCACTTTGTCTTCCTAAAGTACAACCCATGCTCCCTGATTCAAGGGCACCCCCATTTGTCAAGATATGGCGAAGATGAGAAACACATACCAATGAGTCACCTCCGAAAACAAACAAGTTCTGTGTCTATACACAGAAAGTGGAAAAGAACGGAAGCTCTGCATTTGTATTCTCACCTTTGGTCGTGTGTTGTGGGGAGTGGGTGTGTGACATCACTGGGGAGTGGGCATTGTAAACGTGTTGCCTCTGTAAGGTCCCAGGTCTCACTTTCTTGGGGGCACTCAGCAATCCAGAAGTTTCTCGGAGTAGAATGTCTCCTGCCCTGGATCCTGTTGAGTTGGTCCAGGAATACACAAAAGAAGGACCCCTGTTAGAGACCAGGATAAGATTTCATCCCCCTTTCCTGATTGAATTTAAAATCCTGCAAGAGACTTCCTTTAAAGCTTTACATAGGTCTGCTTCACTGGGTGGGGACCCTGAGGTAGTCCAGGGCATGCTGGAGGAATTGCATTATGGCACATTGATCATAAATTGGAAATGTTTGGGGGTCTCCATTTAAAGGGAAAAGAAGCCTGCCTACGGTTACCTTCTCCACCTGCTGCAACCACAACCCTCATGGGGTAGATGGATTAGTACTTTTTCCATCTGGGATCCAAACCCACAATCATCACATTTCACAGCAAGATCACTAGTGAATATGCTGCCTCACCGGTTGACAAAGGGGTACACATTCTCATTACTGAATAATGGGTGCTAAACTAAACTCAGTTCCGGCTCTTTCACACTCATTTATGCGGCGATAAAGCTGCTATTCCTTTGTGACTTTACCTGTGGGATTCTCAAGTAAATTACTGCCTTTTTATTTATAAATTTTGCTCATCCAAGATATCCACTGAGGGCAGAGGATGAGTAGCCAATCCACAGGGACCCCCTTTTTTACCCCTCATGCTACACTTGAGCATATTATGCTCTTCTGTGAATTCCATTCCATTCCCTCTGACCTCTGACCAACACACCACTGTATGCACACTCAGAGGTGAGAGCAGAGCCAGCTCGACCCAGTACATTAAGTGACATAAGCAGCTGCTTAGTACTTTACTGTAACCAGATATTCAATATTTTATTTCAAACAAAATGGATTACAAAGCCAAAACAGTACAAATTGTGTCACTGCCCTGAGACTTTTGAATTTAACTGTACATATTCTTTATATTATTTATAATGTTGGGTTGGGGTGTAGGGGGGCGGGAGGGCGGGTCAAATCAAATCTTGCTTAGGGACCCTCAAAGACTAGAGCTGCCACTGGGTAAAAATACATACACTACGTTCACTAAACTAAAAACTCAGTGCTGTTCATTTGATTGGGTGTTCAGGTCTTCAGTCAACAGGATTGTATTCAGAGTGTTGATTAATGAGGGTGTGCATGCTGGTTTTGTTGACATGAAAATGGGGAGAGGCTGTTCTAGTGGCTGTAATGTTTCAGCTTTGCCTCCATACCAAACCCTTTGGGTGTACATGATGGAGGACTGCTGACAGATGACTCGGTCTGGACCTAATTCTGTCCTCAGGGGAAAGAATCAAGCGTACTCAAGAGTAATAGAGATGATGGACTATAGATTGAGAATTACTAGATTGGATTTGTGCAAAGCACTAATGAATGAGAAGCAGCTTCTGTCAAAGATTTTAAAAACTGTATGCAGTTTGGCTGTTAAGTTTTCATACATTTAACCAGTAGTTCCAATGGAATTGGTCAGCTGATCAGCGCCTACACATGAACCTCAGCAACACTGACATGTAAGACATGTGGAAACAACTATGAATAGCTGACTAGTGTCTGGTCATTGGGAGTGTTTGCATTATAAATCTCTACATTAAAAAAGTCAGGAATTGCTTACATTATATAACCAATATTAAGTATTCTTGACATATATATCACTCAAATGCATACCAAACTAATGATGCATTTATTTTCATAAGCTTAAGGTTACAAATCGTTAAGGAAGGGAATGGTCATTTGGGTTTGTCGCTCGGGTCGTCTCAGTGAATCAATCAAACCCATTGGCAGCGGCAGTTGGTTAAGAGCCAGTATCTCTCATTAGTTCAGCCCCACTTCAGTCAGGAGGCCATCAGCCCTTCAGCAGTGCGCTACCTGCTCCCTCAGCAAGTCAGGGACAGCAGCACTGTGTTGATGGCCTGCCCTAAGGATGACAGGATTGCCAGTTGCTCAGATATTGCAGGGGTGCTAGAAAAGAAAAGTTGCTGTGCTAGCGACGGTGGCTAAGGCAAGGAGATAGGCTGCCCTTAAGAAAGCCCTGCCTTTTCCCTGAGCACTCAGCACACAGCAACTGCTTCATCCAGACATGATTTGTTTTTTTACGCGGGAGGGGTGGGCATTTTGGAAGGCGGCAAAGGCTCGACGAGGAATAGGGAATGGCGGCAGCGCGCGAAAGAGTGTTGTAGGGGCACTGACTCATTTTCTCTCTGCAGATTCACAGAAACGGTTCAAACGAGCGGACCGCTCCACGTGCTGATGGGAGACGCGGTGCGCTGGTGCAAAATCATGACGTGCGAGGAATGGAGAAACACACGCGCTAGGAAAGTCAACAGTGGAAAAAAACACAGCGAGGGAAACAGAAAAATAAGACTTGCCCATCGCAAAGCACTAAAAGCCCAACATTTGGGCTGAACTGTGACTATCAGAAACGTTCGTCAATCAGCTAAACTGGGTGAGGGGCATGTTGGCATTAGTGTGTGCCTATGTGTGAGTGTGTATGTGTGTGTGCGTGTGCACGCACGCACAAGCACACACACATAAATTGATCCTATAATGCAGGATCAACTCATGCATTATAGTCTCCATTCATTTTCGCCTATAATGCATGAGTTGATCCTGCATTATAGGATCAATTTATGATTCATGGGAATATTCTCAAAACATTAATAGAAAATGAATAGTGTTGTCCTTAGGGCAAACAGAAAAGTACTTGATAGTAATAACAAGCAATAGCTGCTTTGATCTACTAAAATGTAAAAAAAAAAATCATATTTCTGGAGCCCCCAGGTGGCTCTGTTTCTCTCTGTTATCTAATAGAATAAATCAAGTTCTTAATCTTTAAGTTAAAAGCATTTTTGATGTGGAAGATGTGCTAGCAGCATGCTCATTTTAGATAGTAGATGACAATCATGTTTGATGAACAACATGACATAAAAAGATAACAATAATATGAACTGACAAAGATGACAAAGATCAGCTTAATTCTAAAACAGAGGAATAATGGAACAGTCTGCTTCTAGTGCTTAGTAATGTAGGGACACTATGAACCAGCATCAAAACTGCAGCCTGTCTTGAATGACAACATGAAAGGGACATAGCCAAATTGTGAAACAGAATTAAACTGTCTGACTGGAAAAAAAACTAAAGCTGCTATGGTTATCTGCATGGTTCAGAGACATTGCCACCTGGGTAACAGAATAGAACAGATTATACCAGAAGTCCCCTTACATGAAAGAAATACACAGCATATTGCAATGTACTGAAATAAAATGTATTAATCAGAAACAAAAAGATAATGCAACAGTTCACAATATATGAACAAATATACAACTTGCATCTATTTTCAGATACCCTTACATACTTTGGTATATTTCCAAATATGTGCACCTGTTGGAAAATATAATAAATATATTTCACATTTTAAAAACTAATAATTTTTATCATCTTTTTTAATCACATTGCAAAATATATTTACAATATATTGCAGAATATTCCATCCCCATGGGTGTCAGAGTCTCCAGGGCTCTGAAAAACGTATGGAGATTTACCTCTGGGATCAGGAACAGTCTGCTGTCAGTGACATAAACTCATTTCTGACACTGCCTGTGATATAACCCTCCGATCAATTAGATTAACTTTATGAATCCTGGGGCATATTGCGAGGCTGTTGCTGCACGTACGTTGGTGCAGGAAGGGGGGACATGCATTAGACAGACAAGGGGCAGGGAGGGATGCATTAGACAAACAGCCCATCAATTTCCGTGTCCCCCCTGGCCTCGCCCATCCCAGAAACGCAGCACACGCACACGCACACGCGCGCATACAAATGAAGCGCCTTTTAAAATCACCGCCGGCTTCCGCAGCAACGAAAAAGGAGCCTTCGAGATTAGGATGTAAGACGTGCCGTATCTGTGAGGAAATCTGTGGTTTACAGATAAGATGGCGAGGCAGTGCAGAGGCAGTGGGACGCTGATGGATGCCGTGAACTGCCAGCGTTCCCTGCTGCGGCGGTGGCACCGAATCGGGTGGTGACGTTGAGGGGATGGACGCCTGGCAGGTGCACAGGCACGCTCAAATGTGCGCCACTCTGATCTGCAACGTGTCTGAACAAGCGTTCATAACAAACAGTGCAAAATCTGGGGTGTCTGCACCGGTCCTACGTACATCTGAGGAATGGCCTGCAACACAGCGGCATTCCATTGTTGTATAAACAGCTACAACTCTGCCGTGAGAAAAAGCGATGAAGCCCATTACTGCAATTTGCCATAGTAAAGCACTGTACACAGGAAAATTCTCAGTGTTATCTGAACTCTGAACAGATTTTAATTATGCCTATAAGGGACCAAATATACTCTGTTAGAGTTAAAAGTACTCTCTCAGAGTTGATTTTAGGCTGAACATTTTGCTGTGAATATGTTATTTTTTATTGTAGTACTGTACATTAAGTTGCACTGTGGGGAAATGATGAAGAAGCTGGAAAACTGCAGTGCATTTGAAATGGTACTTACACACTATACTCGCTGCTTCACTCAGTCCTCCCATGGTCATTTATACCACTGAATTACTTTTCCCTGTTTGTGAAGTTATTGTTCAGGGATTGATGAGCTCTTTTTTATCTGCAGGGTCTGAAATGGTTTTCTTTGCTGAGCACCTGGGCCTACACTTCTTTCCGGTGTGTAATAGTGTTTTTTGTGTAAATACAAGATTTGTATTTGTTAGCTGCTTTTTGTACACTCTGTAGACCTCTTTTAGCTCATACATTTGCATAGATAAAATGAACCCATTACACAGCTCTCCGACAGTACTCATTCACATTTCAGGCCACCACGGATATACGGATATTTAAGACCTGTCTTTCAGATAATGAATGCATTAATTAATATTCCAGGTTTCACCGATCAAACATCAGGCAAAATAAGCCCAACCTAATATCACTGTTGCTGTTGTGTTTGTTACATTCCAAGAATAACAGGTTAATTTATCTTTATTTCTAACTTCATCTTTCTGCTGAAAACAGGCCATGTTCTCAAAAACCGCAAATACAACGAGACCTTCAGTTGTTATCCAGCCACAAGTTTAATTCTATCATATCACTTGTTCACTTGCTGTGTAACCACAGTGCTATTAGCAGTTAATTACACATGGCCACACTTGCAAGTTAATGCTCATAAGCACACTACACAACACATGCAGCTGTGCTCATGGCCTGGTTCCAGTGGAAACACACAACAGCAGTCAGCTTTCCTTTCAGCAATAGTTCTCTGTGCTATCTCGGCAGTTTTAAGAGCAGAAACAGAAAACATGTAGTTGCACAGTTGTATATTTTCAGTCACACCTTTTAGCTTTTTGAGTTCTCTGATTTAAATTGAATTACTAAGTAAATCTCCATGAGTGATGTATTTCATTGTCCTGGCCACAATACTGATATCTGCATTACCTGTTTCTATGTCACAAATGTGTATTTGTCATTATAACACATACAGCTTCTTTACACAATAAGAATGTAAAAATTATGTTCCATTACACTGCTTGTGACATGGTGATAATGCTAACACCTTACTTGTGGCTAAGAACACATATTTATGACACCATGTATATTCTGCCCAGAGACTCCAGCAGGAGATACATAGCAGCAATATATTCTTCTGCGACAAACACATTACATGCTGCAGTTGCTATATGTTCATACTGCAGTGACGATGGAGATTAGAAATACGTTGTATCTCACAGTCTCAGGACCTTTGGAAGCTGAGGAAGGGGGTGGGTGGAGTAAAAAGGAGATACTGCTGTAAATGTTAATATTGGGGGGGGGGGGGTCTCCTGGGATGATATGGGAAGGATTCTGTCACCACATTGAGCTTCAATGTGTGCAGGAGTTGAGGCAAGATGGCGTGTGCTGAGGAGGATATGAGGGAATATGGAACTCGTTTGTATTCTCTCTCTCTGTCTCTCTCACTCTCGCACACTCTCACTCTCTCTCTCTCGTGGCTGCAGGCACACAGACTATTTTCAGGACATTTCAGGACTGCCAGCATCTCTAGTACAACTCCAACTGGGCAGGCAGTTGCTCTTGATACCATCCGACTGGGCTCAAAAAGACAGGGCATCTGTGCTCCATTTGCACAAAGACTGGCCTCCGATACGGCCAGCAATGCCACAGCAGATGACCAGTGCTTGAGCGGGTCAGAGCACGTGAGGGAGGCTGGCTCACACTACTGTCACCTGACAAGGTGTGCTCTCGGGTAGAGGGACATCTAGGGATCCAATAGGTTATACAGGCCAAAAAAATAAGAAATCAACATTTCCAAAGCAACTATTAAAACCAGGTTACCAGAAAAGGACCCAGACCTGGCCCTTGTTCCATCATTTTTTAATTGTAACAGATTCTCATTCTCATTCATTGGAATTCATAAGATTTTCAAGTTCACAGTGACATTAAAATGCAAATCCCTTAACCGAATAGACATCAGTATGCCACGCCAGATGCTAGTTTCGAATTCGTTCAGGTTCGTAGTTCCCTTAGTTAGGAGGGTAATTACCATTTACATTTAACTGCTTCTCAAGGTGTCTCAGACTCAGAGATGGAAAGTCTCGGGGTCAGAATGTAAAAGTCCTGCGATGTGTTTCTTTCACCCATGAACTCAGCCAGCTGATTTCACTAGTTAGTTTCACTCCTTGCTGAAGAATTGTGCTGATAGCAAATCCACACGATTGGAACACTGGGGAGGACTTTAACTTTCTGAAACTGGATTTTCCACATCTGCTCAGACTTCATTAATTAAATGGATCATGGTTCTCACAGGTTTTACCACTGCATATACATGTATATCCAAGAAATGTTCTCCATATCCAGTAGGATATTCTACCTATCAGCTGTGGCCTTGACTGTTTACAGTGGCACCTCTCATGCTTGGTATGTGAAAGCATGGAAAAGCACACAGGAGAACACAGATTCTCTGGTTAGAGAGTGACAAAAGGCACATATATTGTTCGAACAAAATCAATACAGTTCAACAAAATCTAGCAGTTGAAACTATGTTAAATTGCAATAACCTTTGGGTACTAGGCTTGGCAGCTGTCTCTAGATGAATGTGACCTTATGGCATACAAAAAAAACATGAACAACATGCCTTAATGAATTGGCATTGCATTGTTTCTTTGGTATTACATTATGGCTTCACATTGCAGAGACACACTTATTTGAGAAAACATGTTTTGTGGTACAATAATAAAAGCTCTCTGAGAAAGCTTTCACTCGCTTGGTGCGCAAATCCAATAAAACCAAACCCTTTGGGGGGAGAAAACTCATAAAGATGGTGTATAGTTGAAAAATAAAATACAGAAATTCAAATGAAATGTAATATTATCTTTCAGCCACCTGCACTAAGTTTGCTGCTACATCTATTTTGGATCTTCAGCCCCGTTCCTTTGTATTAAGGCATTTCTATCATTTGAAATTATTTTATTTTATACCTGCAATCGAGATCCTCTGATATTACCTCTGATATTAGAAGAAACCCCAGTTTAAAACCCTTAAATTTGTTTGTGGGCTACAAAGCCCACAATTCTACAATTATATTTGCATTATAGTGGTTAAACACAAGACATCACTCCCTCTCTAAGAGATTTCCATCTCCTACTCATATAATCACAGCTACCTGCCTAAAGACTAAAGATGCAAATTAGATTATGTCTAACTCTGACACAGATATGCCAGAGTTTACTTTGCCAGACTATGTCCTGGCAAAGTAAACAAAATAAATTACATGTTGATTCTTAAGGGGTTCACAATGCTCATAAAAAATAAATATTTGAAGTAATCAAAGCAACTTGGCACAGTGGGCAATGTTATGCTGCATAACCATATATAAATCAGAAAAGATAACACAAAATAGTGCAATAATAGAAGAAGACACACCCACACACACCTACACACAGACACACACGCACACACACCTATATGTAAACATTTCTTCCTGGAATGAACCAAAACACACTACATTCACATACTGGGATTCACACCAATGCACTTTAAAATATACTTTGAAACTACAGAATAGCAGAAATTTAGCTGAACTCTGTAACTCAGCCCCAGCTCAGAAGCATGCATGTCATATAAAAACCACACTTCATCTGCTAAACACTGTTTCCTTGAGCATGTAGCGCTCACTGCTGGAGACCAAGCCTTTTTGCTGACTAATTCTCATTTAGGTGCAATGACCATGAGTGTAAATGAGGTTGTGCCATTATTATTAATGCAGACTTTCATTTATGGATTTGAGAGAGACAAATATCTATATTGTAATATAATGTTTTTGGTTGAGGCTAGTTCCCAACACATGTTCTTAAAGGGTCTATAAAATTTACATAAATTAGCATTGTGTGCGGTACGTGCAAAATATACAAAAAAACAGGATCATTACAACAGACTATTAAATTTTATAATGTTTTAAAAGATGTAGTTAAGAAGGAAATACCATAGTACTTAAACAATCCTCCCAAGAGTACTGATGTATCCTGATCCAACAATAGGACAAGAATTAATTTGATATTTCCACTGAACAGCTCTACAAAGAAGGATTTCACTAGTGTCTGCTGCCAGACATTTCTGGTATTCAGTCTTGCACTTTGCAGTTATTGATTTTATGATTTCTGCTTGCTTGGAAGCAGGATAATGGGATTGTTCTGAGCTTGAAGGGACAGGAGTTAACAGTAGATAGGAGTACTGGTCTACAGAGATGTGAAAGTGACATGGTCAGATGAGTCATCCTTCACCATATTCTCGACAACTGGGCAAGTGCATGGAGAGTTTGGACCAACGTGTTAGACAATGCTCTCCACCATCAACATCAAAACCGACCACTGAACTCTCAAATGTGCATTTGTCTTTGTAATGAGGGGTTTATGCACTGAAACCCTACTATAATATCCCTCTTTACGTAGTTGTTGATGGACTGTTCTTGCTTACAGTCTGATCATGTCCTGCATTGGCATAGTTGAGCAGTCTTTGTGACTGAAGCTCCTGCCATCTGTGCCCCAATAATTAACCTTCTTCTTTTCAACTGGGCCAGCATTTTTATGCATGCCACAGAGCATGATAGGATTTTAATTGCTTAATTGGATCATGCAGTACACCTGTATGGAAGCATCTGCATTCGTTATGTTGCTCCACTAATTTATTCAGGTTTTCCTTAAATTTGTCACCCGTCTGTATATATCAGATATTAATATTGTTGTTGGGTGATCACAGAAAGGTATAGCATGGCCATGCCCTGCAGTTAAGGCAAAAGAAAAAATGATAGTAGTAAAGAGGGCAGGAGGGAACTAAAGTTAAAAATTAATCACTCGCCATATCAAATGTGTCAAGGAACATGACTAGAGAACAAAAGTAAGTAATTTCCTCCTTCGTCCACTCAATTTGAGCCCGCAAAGGAGTCCGGGCAGTTTTTCTGTAGCCCTTGACAGATCAATAAAGAAACTAATCATATTGGCCGAGGAACTCTATTATGCTTCTAAGCATGAGAAGGGACCTTATTGGCTTTCCTGAAGACTGACATTATTTCCTCATTTACGTTAAGAAGCCAAGGTAAAAATATCGGTCACAATAGAGACCGTAATTACAATGACTAATAGCAAAGCAGCGTGACCCTCGAATGCATTGTGTTCAGGGTCCTGCACGGTGCTGAGGAGAGATCACGACACCCCCTTACATTGCGAGACATGCTGTTTAATAGAGGGCAGACACGGCTGACCGCATTCGCAGGGGCTGATTGGTACAGTAAAATTAATGGGGAGCCTTGTTGACCACAAAGAAAAACAGGCAGTAAATCAGGCGGGCCAAAGCGATGAGGCTGGTATAGGAGAAGCCGCATGTGAAGATGGATCCACGGTCCCGTTGCCTTCTGTTACTCCATCACAACTTCCCTTCTGTGCCACCACGACATCTGCCTCTGAATTCTGCTAGGGGGACATAACTCTGATGACAATGTGTGCGGGTGTCTGTATATGTGTACGTATGTGTATTTGCGCATTTACTTGTGTATGTGCGCATGTACGTTCTTTGCTTGGTGTATAGGTTTGGGGGACAGACTTGTCAACACTGCAAATTACCAGGTAGTAACTGCAAAAAATTGAGTACTCGGTTGACCTACCTGGTTAGACAGAGGAAAAATGAACAAATATATGTAAAAATAATAAAAGAAAAGAAAAAATAACAAACTCATTACCATGCCTCAGTTCTTTTGATGATACTTGTCCATGTCTGCTTTAGCCTTCAACTGTACTAAATCAAATCAAAAATCTAATATAGATAAAATCACACAATTTACAAAACATTTGTCACAATATATCACAATATGTCACAATGTTTGATAGTACATCCCAGTCTATAACCGACCGAGAAAAGTAAGCCTAGGATGACCGAGGCAAAGAAAAAGGCATACAGGAAGAAACCAAGAGCCAGAATGGAGAAGCCAGACTCTGTAGACTCAGACCCATCCTCTGCCCTGCATGGGGTGAGGGCTCACAGTGACCAACACGGTCGAAGTCGGTAAACAGGTGCGAGGGAACTGCAATTCACCTTCTGGTGCCACATTGGCAGAAAATAGGTCAATCACATTTTCAAAGAAATCAGATTGTGTCACCATTTCAGCCAAGAGTCATTTTGACCAAATGGCTACGACGAATGACGAATGCTGTCTGCTGTAAGCTTAAAGCTGACTTAGGCACAGACAGCTTTTGGTTGATGGCTGCTCAGATCACACAGCCTGTGGAGATGAATCATGTTCCAGTGGATATTGGAGGAGTTAGTTTAACCAGGGGGAGTCAGGTCCGAGGAAGACAGCCATCTTACTACTCCTTTGCAAGGAAAAAAAATCTGCAGTGGCACAAATACAACATTATTTGACATGTCACGTAAAATCATTTTTAGGTTCACACTGGAGCCATTATCAAAAATAAACAAGCCGGTAAGGGGGGGAAGGTTATAAAAAAACAACATAAAAGTCAATTATTTTCCTCTCAAGTCCATTTACATTTGTGGTAATTATAATCCCAGTGGAGGTTTGATGCTGATGGGTAGTTTAATTTCAGGGCGGCGTGAGCACACGCTGGGGAGCAGCAGTGACAGCCGAGCCGGCAGGCGCTAATGCGCGCATTAGCCTGCTGGAGGCCCACTGGAGCAAGGCGAGCCTCCGCTGCGGTCCCGCCGACCGCACACAGGAACAGGCAGAGCGCCCTCCCTCCCTCCCTCAATCGCCCTGTCTCCTTCCGCCAAATGAATGTGTGTCACATAGCGCTAACTGACCGCAGCTGCCTAATCTCCATTATGCATCGGCTGAGCCTATACAATTATTACACTATGATACTGGCAGACCTTATTAAGGCAATTGTGTGGAGTGTAGACACATTTCCTCTGGGCCAGTTTTAGCCCAGAGCTTGCCAGTGCAACCCTGGCTTGGGATCTGTTGGACTGAAGTATAATTGACAAAAGCGGCAATGAGACAGGCCTATGGTTCAGATCAAACATTCCAATTTGCTGAGAAACTCTCAGCCATTAATAAATAATATAAATAAAAATCCATCGATAATTAAATACACCCGATGAATGAATGCATGTAGTTGTGACAACCCTCCTCATGCAGTGGGATCAGCTCCTGGAAGAGCTTATGTTCAATCAATACCCATCACTTACCCTCCAATTTAACAGCAAAAAATATGTCTAATGGCCCACAAGGCAAACAACCCAAGTGCGGGCGTGAAGTGTTCCTGTCAACGACAGATGACACACGTGGAGTTTAGGCGCTAACAGCAGACGGCACGTGTAGGCAGGAAGGATGTATTAAACACTTGCTGCTTCAAAAAACTTTTGAGTCACAAACACATTTTCCCCCATCGTTTACATGTGAAAAATTCTGTGTAAAACAGAGGAAGAGATCGGAGAGGGCAAGTCTGCAGTACATGCAAAAAAAAATCCCGGAATGAATCGAAAACATAGCTTTAATAACTTTCATAATAAGGCAAGTTTCTTTTTTTGAGAGCAGTCTCTACGGAAAGTCTATGGCGGTTTGCAAGGAAAGCACACTGGCTGGTCTCCCAGAAACCTCATCACTTTGTCCCCTTCCAGCGAGGATACCAAACCATTCAAACCTTTCACCACGGCAACAAAAGGCACAATCCTAAACCACGTTACGGCTACGTTGTTTGCCAAAGTCTGAACCTGAGCACATTGGTCTTTATTGTTTTTTTTTCATTCAGAGAAAAACTCTCAAAGTCACCCTCTATACGGGCATCTGATAATGCAGTGTTCTTGAGGAAGACTTTCATTTGCTACTAATGACAGAATTCTAAGTGTATTAGCTGGTAATGACACAGTAGAAAGTTTTGCTTTCATCTAGTCTCCTATCAGAATTCACTAATAGGTTTTTGCTGCTACATTTCCCCTCAAACCAGTGGCCCATGTGCTTCTCTCTGGGACTCTTTCACCCTTACACATCCAACCCCTAGGTGGCAGTACTGAGTTCTGCCAGGTGAGTCACCACAGTTTCTATCTCGCTCTAAAAAGCAGTCGGAAAAGCAGGCGACTCTAATATAAATCAGCGGTTCTGCATGCGATCGCCCGTCACGGTCCCTGTGTTTAGGAGCACGCCGTGTAAATCATGGGCATTAGCGTGACCCAATACTGACTGTGCAGCCGTACCGGGCGACCATACATTCCGCGCGCGCCTCGCACGCCTCTGAAGGTTTCGGAATTTGTTCCTTTTCAACAGCGGAACGAGACGTTCGCTTCTGGAGATGAAACGCCCTTCGTGGGCCTCCTTTTCTCCGACGACAGCAGAGGTCACCTGTTTCGCAGCGGCAGGCACGTTCGTCGCATGCCTGCTGAGACAACGCGGAAGCCGCGGTTGGTGAAAACTGCATGACGTCACCACGCTCCCTTGGTCAGGAGTGAGACGTGTGCCTAATTGGTGTATTGTGTGATGCGTGTACTCAGTTATTTAGTGCTTCTCCTCTGCTGTGACTCCGGAGGGTGTATTTTTGTCTCTTTTTTTGCCGCAGTTACAAAGCACTGCACATATTCAGCCAAGACACTGCAGAACTGACATCATATCCCCCCAGGATAGAGACCGGCCGTCGTTGACACAGTCAATAACTGCAGCATTTGGAAGAGAGTGCAGGAGTGGATCCAGATCCCCAAATGCTCTCTAACCCCTCATTCTCCATTAGCTTTATAGTGGCACATTCAAACCACATAAAACCAGTATTCAAATGTGAAAAATCTGTCTCACTCCAACTGAGCCAGACCAGTACCATACAAGTCAAATGTGACAAATCTGTCTCAGACTGTGATGACCTGGTGTCACTCAAATAAAAACCTGTCTTACTCATACTGAAACTTGACCAATCCACTGCTTCAAACCAGTCTTCCTCAATCAATGTCAAACCAGTCCCACTGAAATCAAATAAGTCCAACTTCAATTACTCTGATAAAATGCCCCAGACTTATCTTACTCAAACAATATCAAAGAGGCTCTGTTCAAACATGCCAAACCTATCTTGTTAAATCTGTGTCAAACTAGGATTATTCACATCAAATGCACAAAATTTATATCCCTTTTTCAAGTGCTCTCAAACTTACTGATGAAAATGCATCAGCTTCACCTCACTACAAAGAGAATCAATTGAAAAAATATCAATTTTACCCAAGCAGAAGCAAAACTTCTGTACACAGTCTTCCCAACTAGGAAGGCACAAATGGTTTACCATGGGCCTTATTTTCAGTCCACTGAGGCTCACCCTTCCCTGTCCAGTAGCTCTAGTCTATACATGCACTACAAAGCCAGTGGATACTGTATACTTCTTACCAGGGGATACATATTATTAATAATGGAAAATTCCATTTGAAAAAGAGAAAATGCAGAACTACCCGCAGAACATGCTTCAAAGACAATGCAGAGCTATATATAGCCTATATGATTTTAATCACCAAACATCAGCCTCTTTCCCAATGCCCTTCTGTTTCGTGTAAATGTGGTCTCAGTACACTAAGCAAAACAGATTTTGTGTGTAAGTAGGAAGGAAACAGACAAAATTAGAGATTTAGCTTGGAGCTGTAGTAGGTGAGCTGCATCATAAATAAGGTATATTCTTCGCCACAAGAGAGCATAATGATTCTTAGAAGTGATTAATTTTGCAGTGTTGAGGGAACTATGGCATAATTAATCATCATTTTAAAAATGACTGAAGCAGATTTTGTCCTGCCACATTTCATTAATGCGGCAGGACAGAGGGTGGGCTGTCTTAGACACAAAGGCTTATTTTATGCAGGGGCTTCACTTTCAGAGTGAAATCAAAATGTAATACTAGCGTGGGGGCCAAATGTGCCCCCCCATAGGCATACTCTCGGCCCTTTGTCACTGAGAAGAAAGAACAGCACTATTATGATGCCCCAAAGATTGTGCCCATGTCCATGTCCAGATCTGCACAACATAAGCAGCTCCAGAATCCAAACAAATAATTTCAAAGTAGATGTAAATAAAATTACACAGAGTGCCAGGTCATAATGAAAGAGTTTATATGTGTTATAAATGGGCTTCCTCTCAGAGCTGATTAAACACTGCACATTTTACTATTACTGATACATTTTAATATACATTTAATAATCAAACTATTAATAAGGAGGAGTTATAGTAAGTTACCGCATACATAGTGAAAAAAATTTGGGCATTAAAAGGGTCTGTTTTCAGTATCAAATTGTGGTATACTGAACTTAATGTTATTTGGTAACTTGGGTTTGTCATAGCTTGAAAGAGATGAGCTATGGCATTTTGAGACTGGGTCACAACTAAGAAAGAGTCGTTGAACAGATGTGGCGGTGTTCCGCCTCCGAGTAAATACATCAACCTAATTTAAATGAAAATGTAAATTGTGTATTTTGAAGTGAGGGCAGGGCCAGCCATGGTCACTGGACTGCAAAGCAAAGCAAGAAATACAGATTATAGATTTGCTTAGAGAAAAGCAGGAAACAGCAAGGACTAAAGGCGAAAAATTAACATTCAATTCTCAGCCTCAGAAAAAGACTCAATAAGCTCCCTATGACATGGAGATGATGCTCTTTGGATTCCAGATTGTGTACTGTATATAGCATCGACCTGTCAGGGAGAGGTGGAATTCACTGTTGACTTGTACTGGGCATGTCTTGAAAAAGGCATGTTGAACTGGAAGGGATGAGGGGACGGTGTGCTAACCGGCAGTGCAGCAGGGCCAGTGCACATCACAAGACAGGAAAATGACATTTCCACACTCAAGGAAACCTCACTGAAAAAAAAGACCTAAAAGTCCTGAGAATGGTAAATTATAAATATCTCGCTTTTGCTTCCGGGTTCAGAATTGTATACCTTTTTTATGTTGCTTGCCTTTAAAATGTTAGATGCCATTGCTGATGAACACAATCAAGCAATGTCCTAAGAGTTTACCGGCTTTATGGCTCAAAAGTTATCCTTTTGTCTGAAGGACCAATTCGCTGTTCTCCAGGAGCATGATTTTAACAGTGACTGATTTGAAGTCAGTGCATTCAGTTGAATAAAACATATAATTATATATATTATATATACATTAATGCAATTTATTAATTTAAATCAATGAAAACTACACCCCTGGATACCAAGAACAGTCAACATCCCCAAGGCAGAATAGGAGACCCAGCTATCCCATCACATATTGCCTGACTGTTTACAATGTGTATGACATATTCCTAATTTACCATTCTCTCCATTTTTTTCTTATGTTGTATACCAGCAGCAATTTCCTGTGTATTATTTTGTAGTGTGAATGGTGCGTTGTGTTACATTGTGATGTGGAGGGAGTACAGTGCCTTGCATTAGGAGTGACAATAGTGGTTTACAATGGTTGAGTAGGAAGAAGTTTAAGTGGTCATCACACAGTTTGAGACTAAATACAACTCAAAGTGCCAAAGGTAAATTGGACTCTGGTTCCTTGTACAGCTGAACGTTCTCCGGGAAAGCAAGGAAGACAGAATGACAACCAACAGTGATTTAATCAGTGCTACAAATGGCTCACTCACCAGTGAAAGACTAGCCTAATGAGAGAGAGAGAGTGTGTGTGTGTGTACACAAGCATGTATTCTCACACACACACACACAGCCACACACATGCATACACGCAAACACACACACACACACGCACACGCACACACACGTGACTGTTAATGCAGGCAATTCTGATGCAGGCACTTCTGCCAGCCTGCCCCAGCTGCTCTGGTGTACCACGGGCATGCATCCACATGAGTCACAGCAGAGCTGGCAGGGAGAGAGAGAGCGTGGAGCCAAGTCCAGCATCCAGACGTACGTACAACACAGGGGCGCAGTCATCTCACACTTCACACGCGCCATCAGTGCCAGCTAGAATACAGCTTTGGAGACACAGCGCCGTATAGGCTCATTAAAGCTTGTGTGGTCCCCTACATACTGCCACTCATAATTATGCACACAATACCTCACAGTGTAGAACAATAAAGAGCTCTTCTGAGTGAACTAAGGCATTGCCCACAAAGTGAAATAACCTTTTGAGTGAGAATGCACAGTTAGCACCAACAGTATTCAGATGAAGCACAACCAATGTTAAATGGTCAGCCACCGTGCTCTGCTTCAGGCACAAACAAACACAAATCAATATGAAAGCCAGCACTGGTATTAACAGGCTTCTTTTAACAAAGAACCGTAAAGAATCCATTCATAGAAAAGGGGCATTAAGAGATTAAAAAAGATTGTTTTAAGCAAAGGGACATTAACCAGGTTTAATTAGAATTTTCTCCTTCTTGTAATTGAACATATTGTAATGCACAAAATATTTTCTCAAGAATCTTATTGTTATGGGAGAAATGGTTTCATAGTAAAAAGCTTTAACTATAACCACATTTTTAACCACATTTCTGACCAAAGGTCAATAAAACATGATTCCAAATTTCACTCTGTTACTATAAATAAATGATGACCACCTGCCCTGTATGTCCTTCAAGACGGAGAGGATAATGATTGCTGAATGAAAGCAATTAAACTCTGTGAAGTTCCAGTCCTCCAGCTTCACATCCACCACCTGACAGCCATAGTCATGCCTCCCCAAATTAAATTAGATACCATTCAGGCATAATCAATTGTTCTGGAATGGTCCTGCAGTAGATAGGATCCAAGCCACGAACATTCCATTTTCCAAGACCAGAGGGACAACAGCACAATGACAGATGAAAAAGAGACAGAACAGAAAGCTTTGAAAGCTGTGTTGCCTTGCCATGGGGACCAAACCAACAAGAAACTGTGAGGGGTCCAATGATGGTTCAGGTTTGTAGTGTTCAAGTCCAGTTGTCAGACGTGATCATTTCACTGATCACCATTGAATAGGATGACCCCCCCCCCTAGCTGGTTCAGTGCGAGTCCCTGATCACATGGGGACTATGACAATGACCCTAGGAGTGAGCGTCATGTATTTCTATTCATTTTCCATAAGATTTAGGGCCCGTGCTAAACTCCCCGATGAGCAGGGGAAAACTGAGCCAAGGACATTAAATTTAGTATTCTTTCGGCTCCCCCATGTCTTGACAAGTTATCTGCGCTTAATAAAATTTCCATTAGCGCAAACAACTCCATCGTTCTTCGCTAAATTGTCGCAGTCGAGTTTCTTCTCTTTACACTTTCACTCAACCAAGGAAACCAAAAATCAATTGGCCGCATAAAAATAAATAAATATATTTTTTCGGAACGCCGCCTCATTCCCGCAAGTGGATAATGAGCTGAGGAGATTTGAAAGGAATCAATGCGCGACTTTCCCATTCCGCGCGGTGCCGGCTCCGTGAGCTGCAGCCGATTTCCACGGAAGATAAGTTCCCGTCGTGCGGGATGGATGGTCCCCCAGGTCTTATCAGCCGGCACCGTAGAGTAATGATTACCCGCGAAACACGCCAGCATAAACCAGCGGCGCACTGATTGCGTGCCTCGTGGCTCTGAATCTGCCATCATGTTCAATCTCTGAAAATAAACTCTGCCATGTTAGCATCATCATTCCGTTTTTAGAGGGAGAGACTCACGCCTGGAAAAAACCGCTGGGAATATGCAAAGTGACGGAAGGGACAGGGAGGTTTGGTGAACATTCACCATGCATCCATTACAATTTCCCTACCGCTTCACCCCACTACCTCATCCCCAACATTCTCAAAAATACCAAAACAAACAAACACACACACACACACACTACTCATTGTACACACACCCCAACACCTGACCATCTTTTCATGGTTGAATCTCCTTTCGTGAGCCACTGTTCCATGGTTAATTCAAAACTCTTTTATAGTTCAATCATTCCGTCACGTCCAACCGTCATGTCAGCTCAACCACACATGCAACATACTTAATTATGCTGGAATGGCCCCGGCACTGATCTCTGCCAGCAGTGTTCTGTGTTCCTGAGGGGACGGGGATGGGGTGGAGGGGTGGAGCACGTGGGCACTGTGGATGGGGAAGGTCTTGGCCTGGGACCTCTACGGTGTTGTGGGGGGGGGTGTTCATTGGGTGCTCGTAGGGTAGCTCATTGATATAGAATATGGAAGTAGCAGGTTGCAGGTTCTATTTACAGGTGAGGCACTGCCATTTTACCTTTCAGCAAAGGTACTTAACCTGAAGTGCTTCAGTAAATGTCCAGCTGTATAAAATGACTGTAAAGTGTGACCCATGGACCTCAATCTGGACATTCATCCATTTAGCATCTGCGTGCATTCACAAGCAGTTTGTCAGACAGATCACAGTGTCTGTTCTGGTAATTCCGCATCTGTGAATCGGATACGAAACATTTATCTTGGCTTGCGAAAATGGCACTGGGATAATAGAACTGTGTTCACAGCCTTCTGAGGGATTATGTTCTTATGGCTGTGCAAGGCTTACTATAGACATCCAACTTTTTGGTCAGGCAGCATTTTAGTGCAGGGTAAATGCTGTTTTAAAGGAAGAGAAATGTCCGAAAGGACCCACTCAGCACAAACACAATTGTTTTAAAAGTGTGTGTGTGTGAACTCTAATGTATAGGGGGTGCCAACACCAAACCCCATGGAGGATGCTGTTGAGATTAATTTCTGGGAAGACTTGGCCGAGGAATGTTGCCAGTATCTCATTCTCTTCTCTGAACTGACTTCCACAGTTCCTCCCTCCCGTCCTCCCTCGCTCTCTCTCTCTCTCTCTCTCACTCATTTCATGTTTTTCTCTATTGTTTTTTGCTAACCTCACCTCAAACTGTGCTCTCTTGTTAACATTGGTCAAATAGAAACATTTCCTTTCTCTTGTTCAGATTTCTGCATCCACGCTGTGATTTGTAAATGGTGGACATAAAAGATGTCCGTAGAATGGTAGAAAAATAAAATAATTATTTGTGTTCTGCTCTAAAAGTAAGAAAAAGAATTTGAGAAAATGAAGGAAAAAACTCCGAGCCCAAAGTGTCCTGTTAGACAGAAAGTGCCTGCTGTCTGCTGTCAAAGTCTTCCTGAACGAAGCCCCAGAGACCACACCCGCCGTAGCCTATTATCCCCTGGTACCAATACAGTCTGTGGGCAATAATGAGCCAGCCACTTTACAATCTATACTTGCCTGCTGGCAGCAATTTAACCCACCCCCCTCTACCCCGGCTCACATCTGTGGGACTACCAATGCTTCTCCTATCTCCGGTTCAAAAGTTTGTTGTTGCTTAACTATTTCAACTGTTTGTCCTTCAACCAGGAGGTAAAACGGAATTTTGCTAGGGGTACAGTTTTTCAGGTAAGAAAAGTTACGGGCCTGCCTGATTGTGAGAGTTCTTCCAGCAGCTGGCAGCTGCTCCTGGGGCCCTGGCTCTGCCCTGCCCTCACCCCCTTATGCTGGAATGGCCCTTCCCCCTCTGGATGGCAGAATCACTGGCTGTTTACTGCAGCATCTAAAAACTCACCTTTTCAAACTACATCTCAATGTTTCTATGTAATTTTTACAAAAAGTAACCATTTTCTCTTGTAGGTCTCGTAGGGCTGGTGGCACTTACATAACTGGAACTTTGTGTGTCTATTGCTCATCAGATGAAATGCACTTTTAAAGTCGCTTTGGCTAAAAGTGTCTGCTAAATCCTGAAATTCTGCAAATTGTCAGTTGGGGAGGGGGCACTTTGCCATTAGTTTCTAGCAAATAATTAATGCGCCGTCGCTTTTTTGGCCTGTTCTGAAGGTTAACATAACTAATGTGGTCTTGAGGGACACAGAGGAGGAGCAGCTTGAGGACTGTGACCTGCGCCTTAACTTATGAGCACCATCAAGCCTGTCCAGATCCTTCAGAAATCCATTCAAGACAGCTTGAATGGTCAGATCCAGTGTTGGCTACTGTATGAATCAGTGCCACTAACAATGAGCTCCATCTCCACCCCTCACATACTGGCTGTTGTCCAAGTAAATCATTTAATTATCGTTATTGTACCCAATGTTGCTTTTCACCTCACCCTCTTCCTCCCCTTCCCCCAAACAAAATGAAGTGCACACACAAATATACACACACAAATTCACAGATTAAGGAGAGTTACACTCTAGTCAATGGGATAACAATAGTTATTTGAATTGTAATCCTTACTGAACCACTACTAATAGTGATAAAATAATCATAACATTAATAATAATGATGGCAGTTAACTACATTTGCATAGTGCTTTGTATTCTTGATAAAAACCAAACTTAAAGCACTTACAGTGGAGGAGGTAACTCACCTTTTGCTTCACCACTGTGCACGAAATTGCCTGACTGGGTGATGCATTGTAACCCTTTGAGAGTGAGCTCTCAGCAATCATCATCTAAGGTTCAGGGGAAGGGACTGAAAAAAAACAAGCATTGCACAAATTCTAAAAATTCAAATTTTAAAAAGGGCACAAATGACACAGGTCATGACTGTGCATCTGTTCAAGACTGGGCACATGGTCAAATAATATCTTTACAACATACACACAATTACAACACACACAAACCCATACACACACATATAGCATGCACAGGTAGACACTTATGAACATATTCATGCACACATGCACACAGACAAACAGCTGGCATGGGAAGAATGGATCCATCACTGACACTTTGATAGATCAGATTTAGTGCCGGGGAACATTTCCTGCTGTTTCTCCTAGTTACATGATTGACTCGCATTCTGAAAAGCAGAGACATCCCAACTGCAACAATGTAGGCCAAACTGATGAGCAAGTAAAAACATTAACTTTTTAGAGAACAATCGGATCAGAGACATGCAAAAACACTTTAAACCAAAGCATTATATTTACTTGAATAGCCTTTTGGCAGTTGGGGCATAGTAACATGACACAAGCAGCGCAAGCTGAAGTTATGACTGCATTAAACAGAGTAATGTTTCCCTATATTGTGGCAGTAAAACAGACTGTTCAGACAGTCTGTACATTGACTTCTTCATGTATAATAAAAAGCACTAAAAAGCAGCACACACACACTTATAGAGACAGGCAAGAGCATGTATGTATACATGTACATATACAAAGACATAAACACACACACGCACATGCACACACACACACACACACAAAAATGAAAAAACCATTTCTGTTCTTTGAACAAGGGCAGACCTGGCTATGTCCTGAAGGTGACACAGCCTCATCATAAATTCCAGGGTGAAAACCCATTACGGAGCACAGTCCTGTTTTTCCTCGACAGTCAGGAGCAGTATACTTTTATTCAGTCATATTTCTTTAGCTCTTTTATGGCTTTTATTACAGCCCAGAGGGACCTGTGTAAATTCTCAAGCTCTTGCAGTCCATCAAAGTGGGCGATTATTGTTGCTAGGTAACAGTATGTCATAGTTTAAAACTGCAGTGTTTCAAGAGCCCTTGCTTTGAATGACAATGCATGTTGTTCCCTCTAGATCAAACTCATGGTTCCTGGTTGTTATAGGTAATGTGATTATGTAAAACATTGCATCTTAGAGAAATCATGTTCTCTTCTTAGAAGAGAACAATCAGCTAAAGCTGCAGATAGGAGAGGGAGAGTGGGGGCATGGCTCCGGGGGGAATTAGAGCAGACTCCAATTAGTGACTGTTAAATTAAAAAAAAACCCAAGTAAAAAGATGAAACTATTTCAAATTCACAAGGACATTATGACTATTTTCCCACCTGGCTACAGAGTGTCTATTAATACATACATTTATGTGCATATCATTTTGTGGACAAGGCACATCCTGCCAGTGAGAGAAACTACAGCAAGAAAGTAAGTTATTATATAAGAACAAAACTGCCTGAAGGGACTTCTTCAAGCTGCCCTCAAATACTTAATATGCATATATAAGTGGCCATCTTCTGACGCAAACTGAAGACCAGCCTCTTCAGACCTCGTCTTGGCGCTCTTCCCATTCCCATCCCTAGCATTCTATTCTTATGTAATTACCTTAGGACTGATATTGTTGCATGTCTTCTTGTTTTAGATGATGTGAGCTGCATGAATCTATTTTTTGTGTTATGGTTTTAGACTGGAAAAATTATATGCTATATAATTTTTCCAGTCTAAAACCATTGAAGCTCTTCTGGTGGCTTGTGGTGGCCCAACACCTTACTAAGACACTTAGTAAGGTGTTGGGCCACCACAAGCCGCCAGAAGAGCTTCAATGCACCTTGGCATAGACTCTACAAGTCTCTGCAACCCCACTGAAGGGATCAAAAACCATTCTTCCAAAAGATATTCCCTCATTTGACATATTGATGATGGTGTTGGAGAGCGCTGTCTGACACATCAGTCCAAAATCTCCCATAGGTGTCAATTGGGTTGAGATCTGGTGCCTGTGAAGGCCATAGCTTATGATTCACTTCATTTTCATACTCATTAAATTATTCAGAAACCCCTGTGCCCTGTGGATGGGGGCATGGTCATCCTGGAAGAGACCACTCCCATCAGGATAGAAATGTTTCATCATAAGACAAAGGTGATCACTCAGAATAACTTTGTATTGATTTGCAATGGCCCTTCCCACTAAGGGGGCAAATGGACCCAAACCATGCCAGGAAAATGCCCCCCACAGCATTATAGTTTGTACTTTGGTTTGTTATTCAATAAATGCGCATAAATTCAGAATTCTTCCATACCTACATTTTTTTTAAACCACAGATGGCCTAATACTTTTAGTACTAATACATACATGAAGGACATACAAGAGTGGTTCTTCAGCTTATTAAACAAATAACAACAGCATGCTTTTGATCATGTACAAAAATGCAATACAGGTCTAGGGCTATCATGGCTATAAGACGAAACCTAAGTGACTTTGAATGAGGGGTGATTGTTGCGGCACATTAGGTAGGAACTTCAATGAAAAAGACAGCTCAGCTTGCAGTTGGAACAGCCAAGGGTGATGTCGACCTGAAACTCTGAGAGAAAGAAAATCAAGAAGGGGAACTGTGGTTGGAAGTGTGCACTCACAGATTGCAATGTTGGTGCATTTGTTTCAGTCGTAAGGCCAAACCGTTCAAAGACAACTGTACGGACAAGGATACCATTGTTGGGTCGCAGTACACAAACCATTCATTGCACCTGCATATGCATGTTTTCAAGTACAGAAATGCACAGAGCACAGTCAATGGATGTTGAGCATGGGGGAAATGCGATACGGTCAGATGAATCATCCTTCAATAGGTACTCAACAAAAGGACAAGTGCACATGAAGTAGCATAAAAGCCTGAGTGCATGATTCCAAGAGTGAAGAGCTCCAGTGGCTCCATAATGTGGACTGTACTGCCCCAAGGTCAAGGCGGATCACCACTTATTGATTCTGAGTGATCACCTCCACCCCTTATTGCATTATTTCTTTCCTACCTGAGGGGGCGAGAGGGGAAAAAAATAGTGTCTTTCACCATGACAATGCTCCTATTCACAGAACATGTGCGGACACCCAGTGGTTTTATAACCATGAAAATGGTATTATCCATATGCCATGGCCTTCTCAGTCCCCAGATCTGG